>NC_081406.1:121693485-121840985 GCF_030272615.1 Cryptomeria japonica | reverse complement strand
TATGTGGACATGATTATTAAACATGCAGACCATGCAGTTGTTTGCATGAGATGTTCTACTGAAAGAGGCATTCACTATTTCTCTTCATCAAACAATATAGACCTAGGTGAGCAAAATTATATTTTAAAGTATCTTTCCCAAGTAGAAGAAATGCTCATAGCAAGGGTTGCTCCTATTTTGCAAGTTACTCATGCAAGGGAAGGCCAATATAAATATTTTGGCCACACAATTAACTTCCCATTGGATATTTCAGAAATTGCTATTTCCTTGCCATGAAAAATTCGAGATTTAAAAATCCTTATTGTCCGTAGAACTAATTTGGAAGGGTTAAGTTATGACTGTTACGTTAATAGGTATCACGTCATGAATGCATTGAATTACAAAATTCAGCATGACTGAAATTATAAAGATGTACTCATTGATCTTTCCACACTACAGCTGTTACTTAAAACAAGTACCAGTGACATTTCAAATCTGTTACATAGAGTAGATACACCTCAACAACAACCTATACAAGAAAATGACAATGTAGACACCACCGACCATGCCAAAGAAGTAATAGAAAACACTTCCTTATTTATTCCACGACTTCCATCCTCAATTCCTGAACTAGATGAAATTAGGACAACCCTACATCTGGTTACTACCAACAACAATGTTGTCCCTTGGCCTCAAATCAATTCATCACCTATCAATGAATACAATATAGAAGGTTTACTTACAATGGTATTCCCAACATTATTTCCTAATGGATTGGCTTTACCACTTCAAGATAGAACAAAACATGTACATTTGCATGAACATGCTTTGCACTTGATTAAATATTATGATCAAAGATTTGGGCAGCATGTGTGATTCAAATATTATATCTACAATCTTATGGTGAGGCATTGCTCTCAACAATCAGTTGTTGTTTTCATAAAGACAAATTTAGAAGATTCTCTTCTAGCCAATGTTCATGCACTGAGGGAGCACTTGCAGAACAGACCTTCAAATGAATTACCTAACCACATCATGCGCTATGTTCCCCCCTTGCACGACACACGTGCATTTTGAAGCAAATCTCGTATGGACCTCACCACAATGATAGAACAGTTGGGACCACTAATGTTTTTCTTCACGTTAAGCTCAAATGATACAAAATGGCATGACCTGCACAAAATATTTCCAAACACTCCTTCAAATACTTTACAACCCACTAGAAAATAATCTATTGAGAATATTGTCGATAACCCGCATATAACTGCTTTATACTTGCATCTAAGATTTCATATCTTTCGTGATGAAGTAATTGTCAACCTGTTGCATGCAATCGACCATTGATATAGATATGAATGGCAACACCAAGGGTCTGCACACATACATGGCTTTCTATGGTTGTCACATGCACCTAATATTGACAACCTTGATTGGACAAATCATGAAAGCATTCAATCAATTAAAACCTTCTTTGACCAATATATCACAACATGGAATCCACGTAGTGAAGCCGAGCGATCAAATAGGCAGTATACATCTACAATTTCAGATCGATGCCTCTCAAACACAGATGTCATTTTTGTAAATGATGTTCAATTTACTTTCAATATGCAAGTTATATTCTATTAACTAATATTATTATTGCCTTAATGTATATATCTAACTATCTTCTTGTTTGTGGCAGGTGAGAGGAGCATTTAATATTTTATGTCCTATCTCACGAATACCACTCAATATAAGTATGTAACAAATGGGGTACGATCAAGCAATGCCTTGATCGGTCATGATCGATCAAGACATTACTTGATCGTGCCTCTTTGTTTATACTAAACAAATGCATGTTCAACGTTAATGCCAATCGGTGTGGGAGTAGTATTGCAACTGATGTCTATCGATGTTGGCTTAATGCTAACAGCCGATAGTTATCGGTGTGTTAGCCTTAACAACCGATAACTATCAGTGTAGACTAACACATCGATAACTATCGGTGACCTTCGTTATATTGCCACCCGATATATATGCAACCTGATATATTATATGCAACCCGATATATATCAATTGGTGTTTTAATTATACATTTATTTATCATTATTTATGTTAATCGATATATATCTAAATACAAGATTTATTAGATCGATGAACCAAAATACATAATATGATTATCAATAGGTTGTTTATATGCAAATATAGAATGGCTATCAAAGAGGAATTAATTGCTTGAAGGTTTTATCATAGGTTTTGATATGATAAACGATTGAATGAGAGACTTCATTTTATCTCTCATTCAAATCTTACAGAAGCTATCATGTGTTAACACTCCCTCTTAGCTAGGTAAGATGAATGTAGACAATATATTCAAGCATCACAATTCAATTGATAGTAATCATTTTAGACATTCATGGGAAATCATACCACCTAGTCATATGGTATGAAGTATCACCTAAACACGTGATACTAAAGTTGATCACATCAATCTTGTGATTTACAGGATACCACCTAAGCATGTGATATCAATATTGCCTACACACGCAATACTTAAGGATAATCATATGAGAAAGATTAATTTCTCACCTTATCCAAGTTGTGATATGCGCACTAACACTTTATACAAATGTTTTACACAATCATGGCACATCCATGACACACCAGAGATCCAACATGATAACTAGTTTGGACATTACAAGATCGTCACCTTATAATGTCCCCATACAAGTGTTCACTATCTTGAGAGATCGTCACCTCTTAGATATGAACCCAGGGGATAGAATCCAAAAATTGTCCTAACATGACAAAGAGGCTTACACATTAAACATCTTATAGGTATGGAAAGATAGATTACAAAGAAAATTACCTTTCTATCATACCTAAGCCTTTTCTGAAGTGATCAACCTTTACTCTGGAAAGGAGTTTGATCAGAATGTTTGCAATTTGATCTCTTGTACAAACATATTCCAGTTGGATTGCATTCCTTTCTACCATATCTCACACATAGTGGTATGGAATGTCAATATGCTTGGATTTGTCATGAAATACTGGGTTTACTGAAAGTTTTATGCAGCTCTGGTTGTCATAGTGTATAACATTGGGTTTCATGGGTTCTCCAAACAATGCCACAAACAACTTCCTAAGCCATAATGCCTCTCGGGCAGCCATAGAAGCTGCAATGTATTCTGCCTCGGTGGAACTTTGAGCTACAAAAGATTGCTTCATGTTGATCCAAGATATCATAGCTGAACCTAGACTGAAGCAACACCCTGAAATGCTTTTCCTATCTGTCACACTTCCAGCCCAATCTGAATCTGTAAATCCATGTAGGTCTATATCAACCTTCTCATATTTGAGACCAAGGTTTAGAGTACTTTGTAGGTACCTCATAATGTGTTTCATTGCAACCAGGTGTATCTCCTTCGGTTCACACATAAACTGACTTAGAGCATTAATTGCATAACAGATATCTAGTCTTGTATTTACCAAGTACATCAGGGACCCAATCATCTATCTGTATTGAGTAGGATCAGTGGGATGTGACTCTATTGTTGCTTCTTTAAGTTTATGTAAGTTGGTTTCCATAGGAGAGGTCATGGGTCTACAATTTAGCATTCTGAATCTCTTCAAAATATCCAAGGTGTACTTTCCTTGGTTTAGTATAATGTTGTCAGAATTCTGTCATACTTCCAATCCTAGGAAGTAATGAAGGAGTCCTAAGTCCTTCATATCAAATTCTTTGGATAGATCATTCTTGCAATGATCTATAAGATGATCATTTCATGTGATTAATAAGTCATCAACATATAAAATCAACATTAGCATATCACCATTATTTCTTTTGTAGTAGAGATTAGGATCTGCATTATTTTTGGAGAAGCCTAGTCTTGAGAGATAGGTGTCAATAGTTTCATACCAAGCCCTGGGAGCCTGTTTAAGCCCATAGACAGCTTTCTTGAGTCTCCACACATGAGACTCTGCATCATAAATTTCAAACCATTCAGGTTGCTCTAGATAGACTTCTTCTGAGATCTCACCATTTAGAAATGTTGTCTTAACATCCATTTGGTGTACCTTCCATCCTTTTGTTGCTACAATGGCTAATACAGCTCTTACTGATGTATACCTGGCAACAGGTGCAAATTTTTCTTCATAGTCTATTCCCTCCCTTTGTGAGAAGCCTCTGGCTAAAAATCTGGCCTTGTGTTTCTCAATACTGTCATCTACAACATGTTTGATTTTGAATAACCATTTAGATGAAACCACAGATTTCTTGGTTGGCCTAGGAACAATCTCCCAAACATCATTTTTCATAATGGATTGATACTCTTCAGACATGGCATCCTTCCATACTTGATGTTCAAGTGCATCTGATACCTTGTTTGGTTCAGTGTTAGAGAGGTCATTCATAAGGGAAACATATTTAGTGAATTTATTAGGCCTTTTGCTTTCTCTGAAGGTTCCTAACGGAGCAGCAAACTCCTAAGCTTCTTCTACAGTTTTGGTGGCCCATAGTGGTCTTTTCTTGAGGTTTTCTCTAGGTGGACTTAGAGTTTCACTCATAGTTTCCTCAGGATTCTCCCTCTGAAGCTCGGGAGTAGGATCTCTATCTAAGCTAGGGTTGGGAATATAGACTTTAGGATCTAGAGAGCTTTGGGCTCTTTTGAAGGCTAGGTTTTCTTAAAATATCACATCCCTACTTAGTTCAATATTCTTTTGACCAGGTATGTATATCTTGTAGGCTTTGGAGGTTTCACTGTATCCTACAAAGATTCCCCTTTTTTCTAGAGGGCTCTAATCTTTTCTCCTTAGGTACATGAATATAGACAGGGCATCCAAAAATCCTAAGGTGAATTATATCTGGTTTTGATTTAGTAAAGACTTCCTCAGGAGTCTTGTCTTCAAGATGAGAGTGAGGACATATGTTTTGAATATGTACTGCAGTGCTAGTTGCTTCTGCCCAGAGATTGATATTTAGATTCTGATCAAGAATCATAGCTTTGGCAACTTCAATGATTGTCCTATTTTTTCTTTCTGCTATCCCATTTTGTTGAGGGTTGTAAGGTATTGTTAACTCCCTCTTAATCCCTGAATTTTTACAAAACTCTTTAAATAATTTTGATGTGTATTCCCCTCCATTATCAGTTCTTAGGGTTTTAATTTTGCTTCCTGAGTAGTTCTCTGTTAGTGATTTGAAGTCTTTAAACCTATTGAGGATCTCTTCTGATTCTTTACATTTCAGAAAGTAGATCCAGGTTTTCCTAGAGTAGTCATCAACAAATATTACATAATATAGAAATCCCCCCAATGAATTTACAAACATAGGTCCACATACATTAGAGTGAACTAACTCTAAAATTTTACTTGTTTTCCTAGTACTACTCTGAAAAGCACCCTTAGTATTTTTACCTAGGGCACATCCTATGCATGCCCCTGAATGATATTGCTTTAGCTTAGGTAGACCTGTGACAAGGTCTCCCATTGATGATAAAGCTCTAAAATTTAGGTGGCCTAGTCTTCTATACCATATTTCATTGACATTTGTAGTTTCATGAATTAGGGCTAAGTGGGGCTCTGTGCATAGCTCATATAAGTAGCCTTGTCTTTGACCAATTGTATTAGCTTTCTTGATAGATGAGTTCTTTGGCCAAGCCAACACTTTGTTGTCCATGAAGGTCACTCTGTATCCATTGTCCTCCAGTGCTGATATTGAGACAAGATGCCTCTTAATGCTTGGAACATATAGCACTCCTCTAAGTTGTAATGATATACACGACTTTAGTTTGATGGTACAATTTCCAACTCCTTTGACAGGGTGTGTGGAGTCATCTCCGATGGTTACCTCTTCATCATTCTCCTCTTTCATGGAGTCTAGTACTTCTCTAAATCCTATGATGTGTCTAGATGGGCCATTGTCGATCACCCAAGAGTTCACTTTGTTTGATGCTTGATTTGTGAGTGTTGAATAGAGTACATCCTTCTTGGAGTCCTCTTCCCTTTTCGATTTTCCTGTTTTGGCAAATGTGGCTTGTTTAGCTCTTTCTGGACATTTGGCAACATAGTGCCCAAATTTGTCACATGTGTAACACTGAATTTGAGAGAGGTCCTTTTTTAAAGAGTTCTTGTTGTGACGACCTTTTCTCTTCCTGAATTGCTTCTTCTTGTCCTTTCTGTCTGAGTTCGTAGTTAGAACTTGAAGATCTGCATCTATATTCTTTTGTTTGATTTCTTTCTTATTTTTCCTTGATTCCTCTTGGAGATAGTCAGCCTTTAGCCTATCAAATTTTGGAAAGTTATCACTTGCACTGATGCCTTGGACGAACGTTTTCCAGATACCAGGCAACCCATCTAAAGCAATGAGGGTTAATTATTTGCTTTGGATCTCATATCCAAGGGTTGATAGTTCATCGCTTAAGGTAGATATCCTCATGAAGTAGGCATTGACTGATTCTCCTTTTATCATGGTTATATGATTTATCTCTCTTTTTAGAGCCAAGGTTCTACTGGCATTGGATATCTCAAAAACGTCTTCAAGTGCTTTGAACATGTTGAAGGTTGTTTCGTGTTTCTTTATAATGGGCATAATATTGTTCCTTACCCCATCAACTATTATTTTGATAGCCTTATCATTTCCTTCTCTCCAAATTGCTTGATCAGGTTCAGTCTCAGGTTCTTTAGTTTCATTCTTTACAAATGATTCAACTTTGTTATCTTTTAGAATCATTTGAATTCTAAATTTCCATGCGGAGAAGTCGTCACCTCCTGCAAGTCTGTCTTCAAATCTGATAGCGTTGTCCATTGATAGGATTGTGATGTTGAATATATACTTGATTTGAATTTTACGTAAAATTGAACAGCCTCAGGTTCGATTTAACTATAGCTCTGATACCATGTAAATGATGTTCAATTTACATTCAATATGCAAGTTATATTCTATTAACTAATTTTATTATTGCCTTAATGTATATATCTGACTATCTTCTTGTTTGTGGCAGGTGAGAGGAGCATTTAATATTTTATATGTCCTATCTCACGAATGCCACTCAATATAAGTATGTAACAAATGGGGTACGGTCAAGCAATGCCTTGATCGGTCATGACCGATCAAGGCATTACTTGATTGTGCCTTTTTGTTTATACTAAACAAATGCATGTTCAATGTTAATGCCAATCGGTGTGGGAGTAGTATTACAACTGATGTCTATCGGTGTTGGCTTAATGCTAACAGCCGATAGTTATCGATGCGTTAGCCTTAACAACCGATAACTATCGGTGTAGACTAACACATCGATAACTATCGGTGACCTTTGTTATATTGTCACCCGATATACATGCAACCCGATATTATATGCAACCTGATATATATTAATCGGTGTTTTCATTAATCATTTATTTATCATTATTTATGTTAATCGATATATATCTAAATACAAGATTTATTAGATCGATGAACCAAAATACATAATATGATTATCAATAGGTTGTTTATATGCAAATGTAGAATGGCTATCAAAGAGGAATTAATTGCTTAAAGGTTTTATCATAGTTTTCGATATGATAAATGATTAAATGAGAGACTTCATTTTATCTCTCTCATTCAATCATTTATCTTATCGAAGCTATCATGCGTTAACAATTTTAAGATCTGATCCTTCCAAAAACTACATTGAATTGGTGAATGTTGTTCAATGTCATACAAAGTGTTCAGAGTTTACTTTCTTGAAAAAGAAGAGCACAACTCTTGAATATCATTACAAAGCACCTTGGACTGAACAACAAAATTCAACATTGACAATAGACCATAATAATAGCCCATGCTACAAACCAACAAGGAATGATAGTCGTCTCAATGTTCACAGCCCAACCATGCTAGCCATATGGAGGGCTAATGTTGATTGTCAAGTTGTCTGCTCAAAAAAGGCAGTGCTCCAATATATTTGTAAATACGCATCAAAAATAGAATGCAAATCAGAGAGCTATACCGACATGCTAAAATGAATTGTTGCATCAACAAATATAGAAGATATAATTATGTTAGCATATCAAAGATTTATGATGCCCGCATTATTGTTGATAGGGACATTAGTGCTCAGGAAACTTGTCATATGTTGTTGAAACTCCCCTTGATCTCCTACACACGTCAATTTGTCAGCCTCAATGTTGGCAAAAAAATCTTCCAATGTATAATAAACTATGATGAAGCTTCTCAGTCGTGCATTTCTTTCATTTCTAGTTACGTGAGAAGACCGTTTGATTTATCAAACGTAACTTTGCTTCATTTAGCCCAGCAATATACATACAACCAACATCAAAAAATAAGTAAATGGCAGAAAAAAAAACTAACAGTGATTGTAAATGTCTTCCCCCAATTCAAATCCTTGCCTACAGAAGATGACAATACATTTGAATCTTTCTGTTGGAGTGAATTGCTTTTGTACAAGCCTTTCTGTAACATTCCTCTACACATAGGTGCATCAAGTGATGAAATTATACTGAATTGGAAACAACTTGATAGCACTCATTACACCCGATTGCATGTTAATGGGATTGAAGAACATTCCACTGCTGAAAATAATGAAGACCTACAGGTGCAAGATATTCCACAATCTATTGATCAATAACTTTACAAGTGGGAGTTCCTCTCACAAATAGGAGCTTCAAACAGCTTTGATGTTGCTACTCTTCAAATGTTTGGCAGGCGTGATTATGACCTCCACTTTAATTGGAGTGAATCCATACCTAATGAATTCGTTCATAGCATAGCCCCTCAATTCATTTCAACGAAAAAAAGCCAATCAGTTGGCATCCTTGCCAACATTCACTCAAGTAACCCTAATACTTTTGAACTTGCAGCAAATCAAAAAATTGCACTTGATATTATAACCTCCTACGCTACACAAAATTTGAATGTACAATTGATCATTCAAAGCACAACAGGTACTGGGAAATCATTTCTTATTGACCTTATACAGAATAAGTTAAATTTCCATTTAGATCCAAAGCAATACCCATTGCTTGTGCTTGCACCAGTAGGTGTATCCGCATATAACATTCAAACTACAACAATCCATGCTTCTCTCTGCATACCTATTCAAAAATACCGTCCTTTAGCAGGGCATTCCTTATTAATGTTTCAAGAGCAATGCAAACATTTACGATACATTTTTATTGATGAAATGAGTTTCTTTGGCGCATAATTACTCATCAAGTTTGATAATAAATTGCGACAGGAATTTCCCACTAGACAACATGAACCATTTGCAGGCCTCTCAGATGTGTTGGTTGGTGACCTTGCACAACTACCCCCAATTATGGACAAACCATTGTATGCATCCCACTCAACATCACTCACTTTATGGCACTCCTTCACTGATGTTGTCACCTTAGATGTTTATTTCCGCCAACAAGGTGTCTCCCCATCATAGATTCAGTTTTGTGACCTTTTGCTAAATGTACACAACACAACACCACTACAATCAAACTGAGAAACTTTGCAGATGCACTCAACACATGGTTTGAAACTCGATCAAAATAGTCACTTCGACCAAAAAAACATTTGTTTGCAACCAATGCAGCTTCAAACTCACACAATATTAAAATGTTAAAGCAATTGCACTCACCCATTACACGTGCAACTACAATCATAGCACATCACAGAGAAAAAAAACTCACCAAGATGAGCAACTCTCATTTGAAATTCTTCTTTCTATAGACCAGCAAGTCATGCTCATTGCAAATTTATGGATAGAAGTTGGTCTTGTGAATGGTTCTTTGGGACAAATCAAAATGATTGTCTATGATGCAAGTTCTAAACCACCAGATTTACCAAAATATGTTGTTGTCCTCTTCCAACATTACATTGGACCATCATGGGATGTTGCAAATCTAAAACATGTTCCCATTCCACCAATTACTAGAGGAAACCGCACACAGATTCCATTAACGATGGCATGGGGTATTACTATTCACAAATCACAGGGACTGACACTAGACTTTGCTACAATTGACATTGGAAAAACAAAAAAACAAGGTCTCACGTTCATAGCACTGTCTCAAGTAAAATCAATTGAACACCTCTAAATTCACCCGCCTTTCACTTACCAGAGGTACTCCAAATTGCAAGATGGTCCATCAACCATTTCAAGAAAGAATGAAGAAGCTCGTTTATTGAAGCTTTGTCAGATCACAAAGGCAAATTACTTGCAAAAAAATCCAACACGGGTACTGCAACCACAATGTTTATACCCTTTTGCATAGCATATATCTTCTTTCATGCATTGCCACACATTATAACTCTTGCATCTTGCAGGGTCAGCAACAAATGTAAAAAGTTTCATCCCAGCAAGAACTTTCCTTTCTCATTGTTGTTCGCATTCAAAAAATGCAAGTTCGCACATCACGTCCACTCACACTTCACAGTGTTCTCGTTGCTTCTGTTTACCCTCCTTCTAATGTTTACTCCCTACAATTACAACATCTCATATCTTACTATAACTTCTCTCTTGTTCTTGTACTTGGAGGCCATCAAAAAAGAAAACATTTTAAACCACACATGATACAAGGATATCTCAATCTCTTTGACCTTTGTGTTCGATGATGCTAACTTTTGTTTGTACTTCTCATCTTGTTTGCATATTTCACAACCACCATAAAGTTTTTTCAGACATATCGTCCAACACGGTTTCAACAATTGTAAGTACCTTCATTTCCTATTATTTTCGATCTCCAAGTTTTACCAGTTTCAATTATTTAATGCACCTACAATGTTCTAATAGAATTTTATTTCTCACAAGTACGCAATGCTGACTTAAATTCAGTCTACAAAACCAAGCAACAACATACTGTACAATACAACATCAACAACTACTCAATTCTTTGATTCAACATTGCAACCAACATTTTACATAACATCAATTATGTACTTCACAAATATATACCTTAAATGGTTGTATAACATGCCCAATGCCAGCATGAGGGTTGGAAGGTGGCTAACTTAGATTTTCTGGGACCAACACATTAAATTGGTTGGGTTTTATACAATCTAAAATAGTCTACTTTATAATTCTATATAGCAAAATTTTTGTAATAACTACTTTATATTGTTCTTTCGTAGTGTACATCATGCTACCTTCTGCAGCATGGGGGTTGGTGGGTAGTTAACTTCAGATTTTGGGAACAATTGAAAACTTTGGTTGGGTTATGTACAGTTTCATATTTTCATATATATAAAGCTTGCACTTTTCTTTTCCTTCAATTCATTTCATATTTTCCTTTAATTCCTTTCATTTTCTATGATGCTTCTACAAACCCACCTATCGGGCCCTGTTGCAGACACTCCCCCTTCAACTCCTAATGTTATTAAAGTGTTGACTTATAATAAGACTATGAGACGGGTGCAAATAATCCCCTAACCAGAACCCAAACTTCCAATGCTTCTTCTCATGTTACTATCTGCGCCCTTTTATCTCGTTACTCGAGAGTACGAAGAAACTCAGCCATACAATAACTTGTGAAGTGTAATTAAACATGTGGCAGCAGAGACTTTAGGAGCGCGAGTTATTAGAATAAAATAAATGGTCAAATTTGAAACCGCTTGTTTTGAAACTGCAGCCAGAATTTTTAATTATTTCAACGTAAATTATGGAGAAAGCCATACGATCTGCATACGTCAAACGGAGATTTTAGCAGTATCATTGAAGTTTTTATTCAATGCCTTGACTGTAAGGGAATCGCATTAAATTTATGGTGGCTTGGAAGGAAGGTTTTAGTCCGTATATTGGCTCATTTTTCAAAGCCACTGTTGCGTGCTAGCCAAATTTCTGTGAGCACTCGGAAAAAATGTTCATTATTAGGTACAGAAGTCATCTACAAATAAATTAAAAATAATAGGTGTCAATTTAAAAATTAATAGACATCAAGTTTCCACTATTCATGATATAATAATCTTCAATATTTTAAGATAAAATGAAAAACTCATACACAATCTTATCCAAAAACATTAATAATTATTAAAAAAATATCTTTATTTGAATTGGTTGTAATGACTACTTGAATAGTAGCTAGTAGCTGGTTCAATCTTTTCTTCATCCTACACTAAAGGTTTCTAAATGCTTCCTCTAAGTCTTCTGGTCGGCGTTACCATCTGTGCTCTTTTCTTTCGATGCTCTCTATGTGTTGATCCGCAGTACGAATATTGCAAAAGCAATCAAACATGTGGCAGCAGAAACTTCATGTTCCCTTTCGGCACAGCTCACCGTAGTTGTGGTCTGCCAAGCTATCAACTCGACTGTGTGCAGAACGTACGTCCAGTAATTGGAATAGGGAGACAAAATTACACAATATTACAGATTTTCTATCATAATAAGACGTTTAAGCTGACAGATGACAAGTATTTCCAAGATTGCACATTTTCTAATCCGATCGATGCAACGTGGGACTCGGGCAATAGCATTTTTAATATCATCAATGTGAACAACGCAAGTCTACAAGTGTATGTATGTGGTGGGAAATGTTTACCTTATGGATCATATCCACCAGAGTATCATAATTTGTCATGTTCTCCGAAAATGGTCACTATTCCAGCAGCAACGGTTCAATGGTCTATTCCTGAAGAACGAGAGCAGAGTTGCAGAGATTGTGAAAAAAGTAAGGGTTTTTGTGGCTATAGCCTTTCCAATTCGGGGAACTTCTTCATCTGCTATTGCCAGGATGGTCCTCATTCAAAGCAGTGCTCACAAGGTACTTTTCTTCATTCAATCATCTACCTAGTTATAAGCCTTTTAATTTCAATTAAATTCATGTTTTTCTTTCTTAGCTTGTTTGAATGTGTTCAGGCCGAACAAGTAAAAGGGGAGTTGTAATAGGTGTCGCCATTGGAACGGCTGGCTTGCTGATAGCTGTAACAGGGCTTGTAGTTTGTTATCGAAATTCAAGGCCTACTTCTGACGTGGAACAATTTCTCCATGATTATGTCGATGAAATGCCCAACAGATATTCCTATTCTCAACTGAAAAAGATCACCGACAACTTTGCAGACAAATTGGGGGAAGGTGCTTACGGTGTGGTTTATAAAGGAAGGCTCTCAAGCGGTAATATGGTGGCTGTTAAAATTCTTGATCATTCAAGACACAGTGAGGAACAGTTCAAGAATGAAGTTGGCACCATCGGAAGAATCCATCACACTAATTTGGTTCGACTGATGGGTTATTGCTTCGAAGGAGCTCGAAGCGCACTTGTTTATGAGTACATGATAAATGGGTCTCTGGAGAAATTTATATTTGCAGAAAAAGGAAAAGAACAGATGCTCAATTGGGATCAATTGTATTCAATTGCTTTGGGTGCAGCTCGTGGAATTGCATACTTACACCAAGATTGCAACAGACGCATCATCCATTTCGACATTAAACCTCACAATATATTATTGGACGCCGACTTCACACCCAAAGTAGCAGATTTTGGTCTGGCTAAATTGTGTGGAAAGGAAGACTATCACATATCACTTACGGCAACCCGAGGAACTCCAGGATACATTGCGCCAGAGCTTTGGTACAGAAATTTGGGTCCTGTAACGGATAAATCAGATATTTACAGTTTTGGAATGGTGTTACTGGAGATAGTTGGAGGAAGGAAGAATATTAATTTGCAGGCAAGCAGGTCCAGTCAAATTTATTTTCCAGAGTGGGCATTCAAGTTGATAGAAAATGGGGAGTTAGAGAAGACGGTAAGAGAAGTAGCAAGAGAAGGAGGGTGCATAGATGATGAAAAAGCAATACGGCTAACAAAAGTGGGATTGTGGTGCATCCAACACAATTCTATAAATCGGCCAACGATGAGGAGAGTGGTTCAAATGTTGGAAGGCAATGGTGAGGATGTGGTTGCTCCTCCCTTTCCTTTTGATTCCCCACCTTCGCCTGAAGCTCCGTTTCTTTCATCTTTTAGAGAAGAAGCTTCTAGTGATACACTTTAATAGCACGAGTCATTACTGTAAAACAGTTCGTAAAATGTCTGTTTTTAAATACAAATCAGGATTAATGATATGCAAGTCAAATGTTTCATTTGTCGTTTCATATTGCTCTCATTGGAACCGAATCACGTTAGAATTTTCTGTTTGCTTGACAGAAACATTTACATTTGTCGTTTCATATTGCTCTCATTGGAACCGAATCACGTTATAATTTTCTGTTGGCTTGACAGAAATGTTTTAGTCATTATATTTGGTTCATTTTCAATGACACTCTTGTGTACAAGCTAAGCAATTGGAACTTTGAATCAAAATACTTTAGCCAAGAGGATAACAAGTCATCAATAAAGGAATTAAAAGTGTACAATTAGAACTTTGAATCAAAATACTTTAGCCAAGAGGATAACAAGTCATCAATAAATGAATTAAAAAAATAGAGGCTTTAAAGTTTGAAATATATATATATATATATATATAAGAAAATAAAAATTAAAAAAATTATGTTTAAGAATATTGGAAAAATTATGTACGGTAAGGAAGCAAATACAGTGGTCTTCATAGAAATATTAAGTTAATTTTTTTGTGTTTGGATTTAAAAGGGAATTAGGGTAGAGTAGGAGCTACCTATATGTATAGGATAGTAAAGGTGATTTTGTGTTGGATGGATTTACTTTTGGGGGGAAGTAAATGAATCACATAGACTTGCTATCTTTTTTTCATCATTTGTGTGGTGGAATGTCATAGTATAAGAGTTGAAGGGAGCTTGCAATAAGTGGTTAATGTAGTGTTAAAAGGGTAATGTACAAATTGGTAATTAAATATAATTTTAGAAGAATGTAGATAATAGTGTTCAAAATTTATTTATTTTCAAGATATCTTATTGCTAGAAAAGATAAAATTAGGTGACCAACTTCTTAATTTGATGGGGTTATAACTTCTAGATCATATACATTGTTAGAATTAACTCCAAGAGCTCTAGTTTCATTTTCTTGAAAAGCATACCTATGGAAACAATTCCAAGGGGATTGATGATAATCCTCAATCTTAATTTCACTCTAAAAGACAAAAAAATCCAAAAAATAGATTTTTTATTTTTCCATCATACAACATGCAACTACTATAGCATCAATACAAAAACACCAAATTTGAGCTTAATCTAAATCCTAATCTAAGCTTTATCTAAATCCTAATCTGAGATTTAGTAAGTCATCTGATAACATATTTCATTCACATCCAACTTATCAAATCATCATCATCGATACAATTTATTTTTATGAGTCTCCTCATTATAACCATCCCCAAAATCCCCCTGATTTCAATGATAATGGAAGTCTTGTTGATCAAAATGAGTATGAACTTGGTCCCCTTGATGCCATCATTACTAGAAATATTTCCCCAAGTCTTTTTCAAGCTTTCATCATTCACCATGCCTTTTGACCAAGAAATGGCTCAAACAAACTATCTTATCATGCCTCCATGCATACTCACTAGTAATGCTTATTCTACCTTTGACATGGGAGATCCATTATCTCCCTCATTTAAACCCCACTTTTATCCAACATCCACACCTTCATCTTTATACAACAAGAACACCACCTTCACCCCTATTCCAAACCCACTCCCACTATCTTCCAATCCATAATCCTAATCCTTCATCTACCCCCAGTAATTCATATACTCATTTTCTTTAATAATTGTAAGGTTTTTCATGATCAGTATGAGAAGTTTTGGTTTCTCCTTTGAAAGGAGTGGGAACTGTCCCATATATGGATGTCATTAGAGGATTGAAATGAGGAAAAGTGGTAAAATATTAATTCAAGGCAATTTCAAAGTTATTTATTGAGAGCATGAAGTAATATTGTAGTTAACATACTTAGATAGAAATAATTTGCACAACTGAAGTCCCATGTCTCAATTGTGTGTATTATTGGTCAACTTACAAACTTTGTTAGGCATTACACACAATTGGTCATCATCAATGCACCTATGCAATATATGTACCCTTGTGCTTATATAGTTTGAAATCACTTGTCGTTCCACTTACTAGTGGTCATTTAGTAAAAAAAAAAAAAAATTGGCAGTTTGTATCAAACCCAAAAATTGTTTAGCTCTTTGCTATTAATGGAGCACATGACTTAGACTAAAACCTCTCCATCAAAGTCCCTCAATTTATGATCATGCCTCAATGCATACTCACTAGTAATGCTTATTCTACCTTTGACATGGGAGATCCATTATCTTCCTCATTTACACCCCACTTTTATCCAACATCCACACCTCCTTTTGTATACAACAAGAACATCACCTTCACCCCTATTCCAAATCCACTCCCACTATCTTCCAATCCATAATCCTAATCCTTCATCTACCCCCAGTCATTCATATACTCATTTTCTTTAATAATTGTAAGTTTTTTCACAATCAGTATGAGAAGTTTTGATTTCTCCTTTGAAAGGAGTGGGAACCGTCCCATACATGGATGTCATTAGAGGATTGAAATGAGGAAAACTGAAAAATATTAATTCAAGGTAATTTTAAAGTTATTTATTGAGAGCATGAAGTAATATTGTAGTTAACATACTTAGATAAAAATAATTTGCACAATTGGAGTCCCATGTCTCAATTGTGTGTATTGTTGGTCAACTTACAAACTTTGTTAGGCATTACACACATCTGGTCATCATCAATGCACCTATGTAGTATATGTACCCTTGTGCCTGTATAGTGGAAAGTTACTTGTCATTTCACTTACTAGTGGTCATTTAGGTAAAAATAAAAATAAATTGGCAGTTTGTATCAAACCCAAAAATTGTTTAGCTCTTTGCTATTGGAGCACATGACTTAGACTAAAACCTCTTCATCAAAGTCCCTCAATTTATGATCATAACCTCACCCCTTATGGTGTTGAGGTCATTCATTTAGCAAGACTTGATCCTTGGATGACTCATTTAGAACCATTCAACTTCACCAATAAACCAAATGCTATTTAATAATTTTAGATGATTTATATCCTTCTCAATGTTGGACCTTCTGATACCATTAAAAATATATAAATAGTTACCATTAAAATTAATCATACAATAGATCTTTCGAAGGAAAGGAGAATAGGATTTGGTCTGTAGTTTGTGTAATAAATCCTTGAATAATGATGTGCCAATTTTTAGTTATGCATTGTATTTATCATTTATTATAACTTGTTTTAATGATTTTTTTTAATTTCAAAATTAATTTTGAAAAGACACAAGTAACTCCATTTTCCAAAATAAATGGCCTTCTACTTTTCAAGCACCACCATAAATCATGGAGCCAAATCCAGTTTGATGCTGTTATTCTTAAAACTACGGTACTGAAGTGTAGGCTCAAGAGCTGGGGTGCGTATGACACAGTGCTTGTTCTATCATGGATTGGTACTCTAAAATCTCTATCCACAATTCCTGATTCAAAAAAATATCTATTTTGTAGGTTATCCAGCTTCAAGGTGATTAGAGGAAGAATGCTTCCTAGTTCCTTATCAGTGCAAGTTTTAAAGATTTTCTAAAGCCAAGCTTTTGTAGGGTTATGGACAGGGAGAGGATAAAGGACTCACTTTCCTGAAAGAAATGGAGGAAATAAACAAAATGATAATTGAGAGAGGGACTGTCACCCAGATAAGGAGTGATAAAATGATACGGTTAGGGAGTACTCGAGTGGCTTCAGGCCTTCTAGGGCTCGACACAGGGAAAAAGAGAACAGGGATCAAAACGAGGTTTATGCTTCCGGTTGCTCTTCCTCGTAACTTTGTGTTCACGATGATAACAATTATGGCCATGGTTAGGGGAGCCACGATAAGGATGTCGACAACTTTCGGTCAGTTGAAGCATTCATCATCTCAACTTTAACTCGCAATCAATATTTTTTATTTATCTAGTCTTCAATTCAACAATCTTGTAACCCTAAAACCCCCATATTTTCCTATCAAACTTTTTATTTATTGTAAATAGGTTGAAGTAACAACATAGGGAGATTGGTTTTGATTCGTCTCATTTTTTAAATTTCTTTTGTGGTAGGGTTTCATACATAAATTCAAAGAATTCTATTTATTTATTTTCATCGATATCATTGATAGCACAACATGATTTATGCAATCTTGAGGTAAGTCACTTGTTATGGTTTTACTGAGTGTTTGGTTGTGATTTATTCATTTTTCAATACATAGCTTGTCACAAACACAAGTAGAAAAATATTAGATAATATTTTGATCATGTCATAATGTGTAGCTTCTACTCTTTAAGGAACTGGCTATGCAGCCACCTAAATAACACTAACAAAATACTTCTTATTATTTATTAAATAAATTAAAAATCAAAACATAATTATATTCTGATTTTCAATTTATTTAATAAATACAAAAAAATTGTCTTGTTAGTGCTATTTAGGTGGTTGTGTAGCTAGTTCCACTCTTTCATGCCCTCCATCCATCATGTTATGTTGATTAAAGGCTTGTTGCTTGGAATTTGTATGAATTCAAATCATTCATCAATAGTATCAAAAGACAAAACAAAAACTTACAAATGGTCCCCCTCCACTTCCTCTGCTACACAGATCACCAACCATACATCTGCACATGAGACACCTTTCCTCTGAAAGTCCACATCTCCTTCAAGTGTGTCTAATGTCTCCTTAAGTGCTCAACAAATCACCAATCAAATATGAATACATTAAGTGCACCCACAAGAAAACTTGTCCCCCCTTGCTCCTTGAAGAGACACATAATGCCAAGCCCCTCTTTTCTTCAAGGACACAAATAGAGTACTTCTCATGTAATGAATCACCCCTAAGAAAGAAGCTAGCTTGGGATGACAAAAGACATCCTACTTCCATTGCCTTCAACCTATGATATGAACCTGTTATAGTTTTATCCTTTTGATGTCACATTAATCTTTTTGATAATACTAGCATCTGAAGTTTTGAAGGCTATGTCATGTGTAACGAAGTTGACTCTAATTGTCCAACTATAATTGTTTAAAGATCTATTCAAACCTTCAAAATTATGACAAGTGTAGAATAGGTGGCTACAAAATCACAAACAATGTTTAATATATATGTAATTATGATAACAATATCAACTTCAACCAATAGTGAACTCATATACCTTCAAAAATAAAAATAAACCTCTTATATCTCCATTAAATACTTTCAAAATCTCATACCATAATTAATACCTTTATCTTTTCAATGCTTTATCCCTTTTAAATAAGACATTTCAATCAAACTCTGACAAAATAACTCTCCTTGACAAGATAACTCCCTTGTATCATCTTTTGCAACAAATTGCCAAAATCAAAACAAACTTATTACTCCAAATTTGAAGTTAACCCAATACTGAAAATACATTTCAAACAAATTAATAGTTTTTAACCAACCTGAATCCATACCTGCATTTCAAACTATTCTCTGTACTTTTATCAATGTGAGGGGATTGAAGCACCATGTACAGACGTAGACTCACCTTATAGGATGTCTCAAATATTGAGCAGCTTACGTACTATGTTTGTTGCAATCATATCATGCACAACAAAGGGAAAAAATCCTTGATATCACACACCGCAACTTTTGAGAATATGGCTTCCAACACTTCAGCAACATGAAACTCCTCTTCAATAACATATAATCAAATGAACCAAGGGATCTCAAATAACACTACACAAAGCAAATGAAACAAGTCCCCAATCCATAGATTTTGCATAAAACCAATGTCTGTATTCTCTGCCTGCCCAAGCATTAGTTGGATGAAACACACCTATTGTCCGGTATAAGATATTTGTTCGCTTCATAATTCATGTGCCAATTTCTATCATACTTACCTTTCTGTACGCTACCTATGGATAGAGCTTTGCAATCTAATCACATTCTCAAACACAAGGTGAAAATCACTTACTTCAAGCCAATCTTTCAACCAAAAAAATTCATTCACCTCCACATTAAACGTAACCAGCTATAGAGTTTAAGCATATAAGTGAAAACTAGATTTTTAGACGTGGATATCATTCAAATCGCTTTCTAAATGGTGTCACACATGACAAAAACATGCTGCATGGCGCAGCTTTAACATTCAAAACTCTTTTCATTACGGTCTACTAAGTACTAACTCAGTAAGTAATTACACCTCCTCTTCATACCCAGATCTACGACGTCATCAACAGTTTGCTGACAGACACCCACTCTTCGTGCAACATCATTCCCTCGTTGCTCAGATACCATATGAAGAAGCGGAATTGTGAACATTTGATATTCATTCAAGATCAATCGGATAGATTTTACATTGATGTTCATTGACTATATAAAGCCATCACTTTCAAGAAAATAACTAATCTACAGGAATAACTTTCCAAGAATCTAACATACTCACTAATTATAAATTAATCTAAAATGTAATATGCCAACAATTTTCACTTAATTCATTTTCTTTTCACTTAACTTTTCCTCTTCTTTAATCTCTATCATTGATCTCCCACAATCTAAATCAATCTTAACCATTGATCACAATTCAAATCTTCTATATCTTTGATATCTTCGAATACAGCCACATCTTTGATATCTTCTTGTCATTATTATCCTTAAACTTTTGAATTTGCTTTGTGCACACATAATAAATATCTGAGAGCATTTGAAGAAGATTAAGAAGGAAAATGGAGAATTCGAAGATTCAATACAATATCGTTTATAGTTTGCATTTTATTTATTGCATTTTGAATTTGTTTCTTCATTAGTTGAGTAGGTTTTTTCTTAGAAATATGAGTTTGTGGTCGTTCTAATGATTCTTCACAGCTCTCCCTATTTCTTACACAATATTTTTGGTGAACCTAACATGAAGAATGCCTTTTTTATGAAATTTGTGAGTTTTTAGTGTTGTAGGTTCTAGAGATGCAATTGTGATTTGTGTGATGCAATCAGCTACTTTCTTATCTCTAATTCAATTGTGTTTATTTTTGACACATTTGTTTTTATTTGCAACGCAATTGTTTCTAACCTTAGCATATTTGACTAGTTCAAATGACTTGAAATTGTGAGAAATTAAATGTCACACAATCATTTCTAAGTGTAACACATTCATCCTATTTTCAATTTGCAAAGTGTTTGTTAGATGAATGGTAATGAATCAGGCAATCAAATTAATTTCACAATCTAATCAACTAAGGGTTTAATGAACCAACTTCACAATCTATTTAATTAGGAGGCAATTGAGTCAACTTCACATCTAGTTAATTATAAAGGTGAATGAATCAATTTCAATCTAGACTAATTAAGGGATTAATTCGAGAAATATCACAATCTAGATTAATTAAGAGAACAATTTAAACAATTTAACAATCTTTAAGATTAATTAGGAGATCAATTTGAGCTGATCTAGATTAATTGGACCGATTTAAGCAATTTCAAAATCCAATTAATTAAGGGGCTCATTAATAAAACAATTTTTCAAATAGATAATTAGGAATCTATCTAATTAGGTAGGCAGGGAATCAATTGGAAGATTCCAAGGGATAACAATCGAGCTGCAAATGCCATGGCTACCATTGCCTCATTAATCGATATGCCTCAAAATCAGACCCGCTATGAGTTCTTAGTGGATAATCTTTTGGTTCCCTCATATGGAATTACTCCTACTAAGATGATATGTGTTGTTGGTCTTGATTCCCCTCGGTACGGTACCATTTTTACTTACCTCCACGATAATATCCTTCTGCTTGACCTTCCCAACAATCAACGCCATACCTTCATTCGTCAATCCTCCCAATATGTCATCTTAGATGATACCCTTTATCGTCGAGGTCTAGATGGTAGCCTTCTTAGATTCTTAGAGAGTGACGAAGCTAAAATTATGTTACGTGAGGTTCACGAAGGTATATGTGGTGCTCACTCTAGTGGTCCAACCTTAGCCAAGAAATTGATGAGGACTGGATACTACTGGCTAATTGGATCAAGTTCAAAGTAGGTGGAAAGGATGCAAAACATACCCTAAAGTTACTCAACATGCATGGTCCTCCATAGTATGATAGAAATTCATTGGCTAATAAGTTTTTTGAACTTTTGAGGTAAGAGGAAAGGTGAGCTAGTTTCCATTGGACCTCTAGTTATCGAATTTGGAAGGATGTTGAGCTTGGACCTTTTCAAATAATAATCCAACTAAGTACTAGGTTATTGATCGCAACCACCCTCACACATCTACACATAGCTCTCACATGACTCTCTCTCTCTCTCTCTCTCACACACACACACACACACCTATTCTATGATTTCAAACAATAACAAATCTCTACAAACTTCATGTCAAAATAGTGACAGGAGTAGAATAGTAAATAACTGAATTCTGTAACAAAATAAATTTGGCAACAGGAACTTCAAGTAAACCAAGAAATAAACAAAGCAACACAAAGATCATCTTATTATTAATTCTAAGACAAACAACACAATGAACTCTTTTTCTCTACACATGTCAAGATGATTACAAACAAATCATATAAGATCATCCTTCACCATGTTGATCTTAAACCTTTTCAACCATGCTACCACCCATCGTTTCTATCACACTTCAACTACGTCTTCTTTAGCTCGCACCCACATCCTTTCTTTGTTGACCCAATCAAGGTCTAACTTGCGTTCTAGCACTTTTGGTGTTTTCCAACCCAATTCTATCTATCTTTACTCTGCCTTTTTTTAATTCCTCTTGTTTGGCCTCTTTCATTAATCTCATCATCCACCCCCTACAACAACTGCCCAGGGGCTCCTTATAACTAATCTTTTTTAATCTATTCCTATACTCTAATCGCTAAGACTCTAATTGTTCACTTCTAACTATCTTCAATTGTTCACCTTCCCTTGTTGTAATCAATTAATTATTCTTTCCAAACTATCCATCTTCCTATCCATGTGCCAAGAGAATATGTATCTATCAAAACTAAATTATTGCCAATCAAAATAAAATAATACCAAAACAAAAGAAAGCATGTGCTCCTGCACCTGACGCTATCAATCCAAAATTAACCCACACTTGTTCTTTTCTTCTACTTCCTCCATAATCATTATGGAACCATTATCCAACATTGTTTTGCTATTTCCATTGCTTCATTCATAGCCATCCTTCTCCAAATATTCATTGCCCCTTAAACCACATATAAATTGATACAAATAAATATATGGAAATTAAATATTTTCATGTCTACAAATTCATTCACCTCGTCCATCTATAAGCCAAGGTCATCAAAATCTGTGTCATATAAATTTGCACTTACCATGTCATTTATAGCTTCATCCATCATTAGTTACAGTCTTTCTTCCTCAATGGTCAGTACATTTCCTCTAGTAATTTATTTTCCCTTTCACCATTCACATTCGTCTCCATAATATCATTACTAAACTCTGCATACACTATCCCATACTCTGTCTTTTCTACAACAACTTCTTTATCCTCAGTTACAACCTTCGTCTTTGCATCCTTTGTTATCTCAACCATCTTCATACCTTCAAGTTTCTTTATCCACTCATTTTCTATCGCTGAAAATCATACCCACAAATTGCCCTCTATATCATTATTGGTTGCACTTCTTTCTAATTCCTTCACTGCAATTTCTTCTTCATGTTTTTGTGTGCCTTCGTCCACTTTTATCATTGTTTCTTCTCCATATTCAGTTGTACCTTCTACTTTCTTTTCTTTTTCCATGTCTTTCACAACTCATGCTTTTTTTTGTCCTTCCTTACCTCTTATTATCCACATCCATCTCCTTTTGTGGATCCATTCCATACTTATATTTATTTGTTTGGAAATTTTCAATCTGCTTTTGCTTATTTTTCTACTTCTTTTCATATTTTCTCCTCATTTCTTTCTCATCTACAAGCCTCCATAACTTCATTTCTCATTCATAATGTCATCTTCATTACTTTGTGACACATCCTTCTCATCTTCTTCCTTTAAACTCTTTCTTCCAACAACTTCCTCCAAAGATTCAAAAACATCATCACTATTTAAAAATTGAAATATTACCTCTTTATCTTCTTTTGACAACCTTTTTCTTAGTTGCAACATTTTCCATCAAGTTTGTACTATCATTTTCATTCTCTCCTCTAGGATCTTTGCCAAACACAAGACCTCCACAAGTCCCTAATATTTTCTTAACCTCAATATCTACTGCAATCTCATGTTTTACTTTTTTATTTTCAGCCACTAATTCTCTTATCTTTTCATCTTTATTTGTTTCTTTCATGCCCACCATAAGACATGTTCTTGCTGCAAATTCTTTCTCTTTTTCACCCAGAAACTCATTCTTCTCTTCAAATCTTCCATTCACTTGAATTTTTCCCTCTTGACCATGTTCGGCAATACCACCTTCATCTACTAATGTCTTGCACTTAACCAACCACACCATATTTTCCTTAGCCTTGTCCGGATTTCTATTTATTTCTACACTCATTCTCCTCAATGCATGATATTTTTCCTCCCTACAAGCACGTTTTTTAGGCCGCCACTCTTTATTACTTGCCTTGAATTCTTGTTTCCACTTTTACCCTTGCATACCTCTCACATCTTGTACCTGATTGCTACTGGAAACTACACCATGAATACCTTCTTCTTTACACTTTATTTGTAGTTCCTTAACAATTGGTTTATTTTGCCAACTTGGAACTATACACCCATGATTCAACAATTTCCTTCTCTCCTTATCAAATTATTTATCCACATTCTTACTTATATGATCAAAACTAACATTTTCATGTCCACTTACATAACCAAAAGCAGCACTGTGACATCCTTTTACATGTTGTTCCAATTTACTTCCACCATTGGCTTCTTTGTTTTCCAAGTTTTCCTCTTCATAGACATATTTTCCTGCATCTCCAACATCTTCCAATGCATCATGACACTCTAGGGTTTCTTCCTTATCTTCATTTTCATAATCTGTACAATATACCTCTGCTACAAACTCTTCTTGATATATGGCTACAACTAGTCTCCTCTCTTTCTCATCTTCATCATTGTCTATGGGCCTTCTACTTGCCCTTTCTCTTATCAACTCCAAGGTCTTGTTATTGACCTCCTTTATAAGGCTTCCCATTCCTGCATACACATAGTTGAACAAAACATTGACAAATAAAACTAAAGACCAAAATATCTCCATGAGTTCCTCCTTCAGGGACACCCTCCTCTCTTTGTTACTTCTTCTTTTAAGTGCTTCTTTCTGCACTTCTTTTTCTCTCCATTCTTTATATTTTCTCATGTTCTCTATAATGAAAACTTCTTTCACCTCTTCCAATGTTCGTTCCTCACTTGGCAACTCCAACTCTCTACAAGTTTTCCTCACTCTTTTGTCTTCTCTTCTCAAGGTGGACATTATTTGCCTTCTCCTTTTCTCAACAATCAACTTCACAGGCCACTTCAACTTCTTGTTCATTGGTCAACACCATACGTATTCCTGGCTTCTTTCCTCAATCCATTTCTTCACCGCAATTTTACACCTCTGTAAATCTCTTCTCATCTCTGTCATTTCTTTATCAAAATCCACATGTTTCTTTTTCATATTTTCTTCCATCTTGTTTCTCTTCTTGAGAATCTCTTTTTAGAATGTTGCTACATCTTTCTATCTTCTCTTCTCTTGTCTTCTTGATATCTCACTTAGGGCTTCTCTCATTTACCTTTGACCAATATTTTGGTACCCAAGTTCTTCTTTAACCTATTAGTCTAGAACACACATATTTGTAATCATAACTAACTTCTCATGCCTAGATATTTGAGGCTCTGATACCCCTTGATGGCAACCACCCTCACACATCTACACAAAGCTCTCATGTGATGGCTCACACCCACACACCTATGTTATGATTTCAGAAAATAGCAAGTTTCTACAGAATTCCTGTCAAAATAGAGACAAGAGCAGAATAGTAAATAACTGAATTATTTAACAGAATAGATTAGGTGACAAGAACTTCAAGTAAACCAGTAAATAAAAAAAGCAACACAAAAATCATCTTATTTTTAATTCTGAGACAAACAACACAATGAACATTTTATCTTTTCACATGTCAAGATGATTACAAACAAATGATATAACAGCATCCTTTACCATGTCGATCTTAAACCTTTTCATTTTTGTCACACTTCAAGTCCTTCTACTTCATCTCACACCCACATCCTTTCTCTGTTGACCCAAGCAAGGTCTAACTTGAATTCTAGCACTTCTAGTATTTCCCAACCCAATTATATCTATCTTTACTTAGCCTTTCTTCTATTTGGCATTTCTTTTGTTTGGCCTGTCTAGACTCTTTCATTAATCTCGTCAATTGCCCCCTACAATAGCTACCCACAACCTCCTTATAACTAATTTGTTTTTATCTATTCCTCTACTCTAGCTGCTAAGATTTTAACCATTAGCTTCTGACTATCTTCAATTATTCACCTTCCCTTGTCGTAAGCAACAGTAATTGTTCTTTTTGGACTATCTAGCTTCCTATCCATGTGGCAACAGAATTTGTATCTATCAAAATTGAATTCCTCAAAATCAAAATAAAATAACACCAAAACAAAATAGGATAACTCAAATCTCATGCATTAGTTATGTATGATTTTGATTGTCTTCAATGTGAAATACCAATACAATATTCAAAAAAATTGGGCTAATCTAGGTCCTCGGTCATACTATGAGTCTCAAATTCAAACATTAATATTGTCTTCTATGTTTTAAAATTGTATGAAAAAAGTAAAATTTGATCAAAACCATAAGTTTCTAGAAAATCGAACAAAACAATACAATTGAGTCTAAGTCCAATGCAATTGTCCCTAAGTGTAACACAATTGACTATAAATCCAATAAATTATATTATGGAAAACCTTTAAAAAATCCTCAAAACCTATTTCTATGTGTCCACTTTTAAAATTAGTAAGAAATTATATACTCAATAAAAAATCAGCCAAAAATCTAGGATAAACTACAAGGTGTTAGCTAATTTATCACCAAAATGATTTTAAAAAATCTAAAAAAAAAGTTAAACATTTTAGGGGGGGCACAACAAACACTATGTTATGTTTTTTGCATAAAGATGGGACCACTTTCTATGGCCCCCCTTTTTGAAACCCTTAATCTCCTCTATTTTCAAAATAATTTAGTAGTTTAGAAAGTTGACTCAAAGCACTTGACTCTTTTTCTTGTTGCATCTTCAAATTTAAGGTATAATTATGTTATTTTTGTCATTGAAGTTAAGACTTTGTTGATTTCAGAAAAAAGTGGCATCTTAATACCCCTTTTTGGTACCACATCTTTTTGTGCATACTCATGTAGTGTGTAGCATTCGGATCACCAACAAGAGGACCAACATCCTCAAGAACTATATGCACCCATAAAGGTCAATTGGGTGTAGGTGGAGTAGGAGGAGAAGATGGAGTGGTGTCAGTAACAAGTTCAATACCATCCTCATCATAAATGTCATCATTAGAAACATCTACAAGAGCATCGTCATCATTCTCCTCTTGCGCATAACATCCTCAGAAGAAGAACTAAGAAGAAGGGATGGAGAGGCATGTAATGGAGAATCCTTTGAAGTGAAAGACTCATCAAAATGAACATCACAATGAAAATACACCTCTCGATTTTTGGGATCAAACAAATGATAATCCTTCATATCCTCACAATAGCCAACAAAGATAAACTATTGTTTCTTCTTCTCCATTTTCTTAAGCCTACCATCTAGAATGAATTTCCATGCATCACTCCCAGATACTCTGAAGTAGGAAACTTTGGGCTTGACATGAGACCAAGTCTCCTTGGGAATTATATTTTACATTGTCCTATGAGGCATACAATTTTGGATGTAGTTGGCACAATTAATGGCCTCTACCCAAAATGCTAGAGCCATGGACCTAGACTATAGCATAAAATTGGCCATCTCCCTCAAGATTATATTCTTCCACTCACGCATACCATTTTTTTAAGGAGTGTATGACATTATCTATTGATGAAGTATACCTCAAGCCGGATAGGATTCCTAAAATGCCTGATTGACATACTCCCCCCCATTATTTGTGTGAATCTTCTAAAGGGAATTTCCTAACTGCTTCTCCACAAATTCAAGGAAGGTTATGAAATTTCCAATAACCTCATCCTTGTACTTCAAAAAGTACACCCATGTTTTCCTAGAGAAGTCATCAATAAAAGTGAGCACACTTGGCCCCTAAAAATAGAGTGGGGAATTACAAGAGGTCACTCTGCACCAACTCAGGGGAACTAAAGCTTGTGTGGCCTATTGGTTCCCAAACCAACAGATTACCTAAACCCTAAAGATTAGCCACTTTCTTATTCTCAAGCTTAGGGTTGGATTTGGCCAACGAACGAGATTCAGTCACAAAACTAAAATTTCCTACACTTTTGGCTCTGCAAAACTAAGGTGGGTCTCCCTTAACAATGCCCAAATGACTCACTACATTCTAAACTCATGGCATTACAAATTATAGCAGATATTTCTCAATGAAAGTATACCAAGGAAATTTTATAAACTTCAAATTTGGCTACAATCCTAGCTTCCCAACATTCACTCAGCCATTGGGAATGCTTCCTACTCTAACACTAACTCCTAAAACAAAAAGGAAATGATATCAACAAGTTATTTGTGATTTTGAAAAGTGAGTACAAACCCCATGACTTGTGCCTTCCTTAGGGCAGTGGAGTCAACCAACAACATGTAAATATTCTACCCAAATAGATTAAAACTTAACCAGTCAGTTCACAATATTAATGCATTACATTAATATCCTCCATTATGGTTTTGTTGCAGTCATTCTTGGTAATCCTCCATATACACAAAACCATTTCTTTGACCTGTTAAAAGAAATTTAATCTCTTCCTTCAAGAGAAGCAAGAAACAAGACAAACACCAAACAAATATGGGCAGGGACAAAAAAAAGATCCTTGATCATTCATTTCATAAAATAGTGCTCATACATGCTAGAGACAACTACAAAAAACACTTGAAATTTTCTTGCACTCTAGTTAAGAACTATTTTTAAAAACTAGAATAACTACAAGATTAAAGTATCATTCTAAAGTACTCTAACTATGGGACTGTACATGGAAGTCTTGCTTCTAGAAAAAATTTCAAAAATTTTCATCGGAATTCCTCAAAATGAGAAGAGAAGAATAAATACATAGAAGAAGAATCCCTAAAATGAACCTAAACATGACGCATGGCATCTTCCCTGTTGTTGATTTTCAATTCTGAATTTGACATTTGTCTTTCTCTTCCCTCTTTGATTTGCTTCCGGAACCTTCTAGTGACACCTGGCAATTCTAGAAAAAGTTCCAACATTCTCACACTTTTTCACCCATGCTTGTAACTAAAAATTTTGTCTTATTTTAGCCTCACACATTTTTTATGACAAATAAATTTATCATTTTCTATTTAATGCCCTTTTTCCTTTATTTGTAACTTGCATTTTTCTCTTTGACCAATTAAGGTAATCACTCTGCATTGGTCACTGCCTTGTCTTCCTCTCTATGGCTGAATATAGAAATTCCCTTTGTATTGGTTGTAAATGCCCTATCATTTTTTGCATATTCTCTATCTGATGAAAAAACACATTTTAAATGTAATCAAATATCTTTCACAAACTAAAAACAAATCACAGTTGTAGACACCTAGAACTTGCACATCTAATTAAATGAATTTTATTTGTTTAAGGGTGATTGTACGAATCTGTGTCGCACTTTAGGGTAACAATGCCTATTCCAATCGGAAGTGTTCCAACCGAACCGATTTGGCCCCATTCGACAGCCACGTTGCGCTCTCGTGGCAAGGTCTTTCCGGCAGGAAAGTCCTTGCCCTATATAGGTGTCGAAATCCGCCCAAGCCGCTCATTTTGCATTGAGAGGCTTGGAGTTAAGCAGGAGGGCACAAAAAGTCTCAGAGATCCGATCGGAAGGGTTTCGATGGTAAGTACTTTTTTTTTCTTTTTTTTTAAAATGTATTAATTTTAACATATTAATTTATATTGTTTTTTTTTTAAATCATTTTTAATAGAAAATTAGTTTCTAAGTTTTTAAAAAATATATATTTTCTTTTGTATATATTCTATCATATTAGTTTAGAATATTAGAAAATAAATACACACATACATATGTAAATACATACACATACATACATACAAACCTACATACATACGTACACATACATACATACACATACATACAAACCTACATACAAACATACACAAACATACATACCTACCTACATACATGTACATACATAGATATAAAATAATTATATGTACACCTTAGGACATAAACATACATAAAAATACATACACATGCATACCTATGTCTACATACATACATACACACATACATGTACATACACATACATAAATACATACGTGCATACATACATAAATACACATAAAATAATTATATATGCCTTAGGACATACATACACCTCAGGACATGCTATCAGGGGTCGTGTGTGGTCCTAAGGGGTCACACACACACGACCCCTCATACCATGTCCTGAGGTGTATGTATGTATGCATGTATGTATGTATGTGTATGTATACATCCTAAGGAGTATATAATTATTTTATATGACCCCTTAGGACCACTAAAGGCCCCTTGCTACACATGTGCACCCCTTAGGACCTATTATGACCACATAAGACCAAATGGTGTTGCAAGGGGTCATATGTGGTCCTAAGGGGCCCTTAGGGCCACTTAAGGCCCATTGTGACACATGTGCACCCCTTAGGACCTATTAGGACCACAAAAGACCAAATGGTGTCATAAGGGGTCATATGTGGTCCTAAGGGGTCACGCATGTGTTAGAACACATGCATGACCCCTTAGGATCACTTAAGGCCCCTTGCAACACATGTACATCTCTTAGGACCTATTAGGACCACATAGGACCAAATGGTGTCGCAAGGGGTTATATGTGGTCCTAAGGGGTCACACATGTATTAGAACACATGTGTGACCCCTTAGGACCACTTAAGGCCCCTTGTGACACATGTGCACCCCTTAGGACCTATTAGGACCACAAAAGACCAAATATTGTCGCAAGGGGTCATATATGGTCCTAAGGGGTCACGCATGTGTTCTAACACATGTATGACCCCTTAGGACCACTTAAGGCCCCTTAGGACCTATTAGGACCACAAAAGACCAAATGTTGTCACAAGGTGTCTTATGTGATCCTAAGGGGTCACGCATGTGTTAGAACACATGGGTAACCCCTTAGGACCACTTAAGGCCCCTTGCGACACATGTGCACCCCTTAGAACCTATTAGGACCACATAGGATCAAATGGTGTTGCAAGGGGTCATATGTGGTCCTAAGGGGTCACACATGTGTTAGAACACATGCGTGATCCCTTAGGACCACTTAAGGCCCCTTGTGACACATGTGCACCCCTTAGGACCTATTAGGACCACAAAAGACCAAATGTTGTCGCAAGGGATCATATGTGGTCCTAAGGGGTCATATAACAATTGGACCGTCTTTAGTTTCCATGTGTGATAATTATGTGGTGTGAGCAACTCAATCCTTGGGTCCAACATGAATTACAAGGGCGCAACCAAAGGACTAAAAAGCACTATATACCCTCGTAGAATGGATACAAAGCAAATTTAGAATTCCCAAAACACCAATTTTTCCAAGAGAGTAACAATAATAACTTGCAACTTTAAGATATAAAACCTAGCATAATTTAGTAAAAAAATATTCAAAAGGTACCTCTACCAAAATGTAGTTCATCAAAGCAACTTTCTGACAATATCTCGTTCACTAAAAATGGACTCTAAATGCAAAAGTTACGTGAATTTGAAGAAAATGGCTATTTTAGGCACTAGGCATCACAATAGCCCCTAGTTGCTCTCCATGTAACCATAAAAGGCTCTTCAGCAAAATTTTAAACCCCTTAAGGTTTAATAATGGTTGATAAGTTTAGCACCAAGTCAACAATAGCACCGCAAACATCACAACAAGCATTAAAAAAATTACAATTTGCATTCACTTGTGTGTGATAAAAGAACTCAAGTGTGAGCCTTAGCTCATGAAATAAGAAAGGTAAATAAATCTATATTAAAAACCAATAATATAGTTGCACACCTAAAAGTCCCAGTCCAATACCAAAAAAAGTTACTAGTCTTTGATCGTTGCGCATGCCAATAAAACCATAAATGCAATGAAAGTATTTCTTGAAAACTTTAGAGTTTATCAAAAATGACAAGAATATTTTGCATTGACCAATGGGGATCAAGGTTGTTGGAAGTTTTTCTATGGAAGAGCTAGAGCACAAAATATTTTCCTACCACTCCAACAAACAAATGCAAGGCTCAATCCTTTTGTGATCAAACAAACAGATTGCACCTCTCTACATGGTCCTCAATGGATAGAAGATGAAGGGGGAATGAATTTGATCTACTATTGAGACAACTGAAAATTTGGCACAAACCACAATCACCAACAAAGACTTGATAAAATCCTCAACTCATAAATGATAGCATTGACTGCCTCCATTGCAACATCCAATGCCAATTTCTACATAATATGAAATATTGCTATCTACCAAAAAAAAACATCTGGGAGAACAAAAAAAAAATTGCCAAATGGAAATGGAAAACAATTGTTAAACCAATTCTCTCATAAGAAAAACAATGGATCTTAGGAATCTGATAAAAACTCAATTACCAGGAAGGGGTTGTAGTCATAGTTGCTCTTATACCATGTTGACGCACCCAGGAGCCTATGTTGCAAGCCAAAATAAAAAGCCTCCACCAGACAATTAGAAGAAACAACATGCTATTTCACCAATCAGTGTACACAATGCATTGTTGATAATGAGATGTTTACAGATGTATAGATTGTGTGTTTATAAAAGAAGAATTCAGGAGAGTAGTGTATAGATAATGAGGACAGATGTCCCAAACAATAAAGAGAATAGGTATAACCACTCATGCACAAACAATTATACACCTAACCTAATATCTAATAAGAAGCTATGCATCTAGAATCTATTACTTATCCCTAAGTAAACTTAACAAATTGTGTGTAGCCTAAATGCATACACTAACAGAGCTCTTGTGCAAGCACAACACAAATTTGAGAGCAAAAACATCAAATACAATATCATGGAGGATAGGAGAACAATGGATACAAGCCTACTTTATGTTTGAATGTTATAATCTTTGTTATTTTGAACTATTATTTGCATGCTTGGTATATCTCTATTGATGTTGTGTTGAATTAGTTTGTAGACTTAGGTAAATGGTTGGATCTTTAGGGTTTACAAATAGGGTTCAAATTGGACATAAATAGTTGCTTTAGAAAGAAGCTAAGTGGATCCTCCACTACATTTAGGGTAGTCATAATTATGGAATCCAGTATGTAATAGGCATTGTTATTGACTTGTTGGGATATACAAGCTCGGATTGGGCTAGTGATTCTCAAGATCACAAGTCTAAATTATGAGATATTACTTCTTACATGTTTTTGGTCCATTTTGTTTGTTGAGCAAGAAGCATACTACAATTGCTCTTGCATCAATATAGGTTGAGTATCGAGGTGCAATCAATGCCACCACTATGGCTATTTGGATTCAAAATATTCTCATTGAGTTTGGAATTCCATTCAGAAAGCCTACAGTCATCTTATGTGATAATCAGCATGTTATACAAATATCAAGATCCATTTCATCACACTTTCACCATCGGAGGATGAAACACATTGAGATAAATATGCACTACATTTTAGAGCTGATTCGGGAAGGTATCATTGGTCTTAAGTATATTGTTCTACATCAGAGAAGACTATAGAAATCTACACCAAACCCTTCACTGGAAGCAAGTTCCTTCATTTGCAAGCTTTCATTGGGGTGCAATAGGGGTCTACTTTAAGAGAGGCTTCTTAGTCCTTCATTCTCTCTCTCTCTACTTTTTGGGGAAGGGGGGAATTTTCTATCTCTATTTATTAGGGATATTCCTCTTATGGGGGGCTTCTTTTGGGTAGGATCTCTATGTACATGGGTATCTAAAATGGCGTCATTTTCTTGGAGACATCTTTTCACCCACCTAAGCTATGTTTAAGCGAGGGAGTTAGTGTAGATTTTTAATTTTCCTTATGTTAGAGGATATTTATTTTTCCTACACATATTATTTAATCTTGTTTAGGTTATTAGGAGTCATTAATATGAGGACATGTAGCGAAATACTTTGTCTACATGTGTCACTCTCTTCCACACATAAGTAGATTAGTTACACACCCTCTTTTGTCTTGTTATACCACCTCACATAACCACTATTTTGTCATCATCTAAGTAGGTTATGGAGTAGTTGGGTTTCTCACCCTCTTTTGCCTTTATGTTCCACCTTTCATGTCTTCACGTAGGGAGGTTGTGCTACATGTTTTGGTATTTACAAAGTAGGTAAAACCTCCAATTTTTTATGAGAAATAGGGAGCAGTTCTTGGAGTTAATACAATTAGGGAACAAATGTCAAGTTTCAAAGAGACAATTAAAACATCTTTAATTTTATCTCTTATCCCTTGTATATTGCATTAAATAAAATGGTGTGTGAATACCCAAATTAAATTAGTCAATAATCATATAAAAGAAAAAATATCTTAACTATATTGCATTAATCACTTCTCTTTAATTTGGCTAAAAAATTAGATTTCATATGTTCCAAATTGATTCAATTTTATTTGTATTTCTTCCTTTGTTCTATTTCACTTTTGTCTTATGATTTTAGGTGATAAACTTTTTACCCATGATGTGGACCAATCCAGAGGATTTGGCAACTAATGTTTCTTTTTCATATGCAATGGTATGGTGATGTAATGTGGTGCATTGATGAAATTATAGTAGACCCACATAATATTCTAAAGGAAAACTTTTTTTGAACCTCAGTCCCCTTTCTCTTTGAAAATTGAATCCAGTGTGCATATATCCAAGTTCATGACTAAATAGCTCATGACACTCTAGATTGATGCATGATTCTAATAACACTTAAATTCTCACAAGCCATTAACTATTAATTTTTTTTGTGATATAATATTTCTTAACTCTTAGCATAGCCAATGGCATGCTTCTTGAAGAAAAAGTTTTTGATACTTTGCAATAATGACATGCTAAAAAAATTTCTATATGTTATGCTTTATTTGAATTTTATAAATGAGTTATTTGAATTTAATGACCTGAGTTCATTGAAACTAGAATTCAATTGCTACCATTCGTCTAGACTACAATCTTCTCCTACCACCTTCAAATTAGATATGAGGTTACCACCTAGCATAATGAATGTCATGAGAGTAAACATACGTAATCAATTACAAAAAGAAAACAACAATAACCTAATTCAAGAGAAACTAGTGGTATCAATCCACAAGAAGATAAACCATGAAGAGGTAAGCTAAAATAAAAACATTCAACCATGTATATATTTTTAATAGAATAATCGAGAACAAAGGCATTACAAGAATTCAATTAAGGAAAGAAATTTTAAGTCAAGCCATATTAGAGGTAAAATTGATTAATCTTGACAAAAGCACAAAAGAATGAGTTTATTTTAATGCCACGAAGAATCAAGTGTTACAAGTGCGGTTGTCATTGTACCAAAAGATCAACCTGTTAATGCTTGATACAACTGCTATACTTATAGAATCCATAGGAAGTGGTTAATCCATATCACAAACCTGAGTGTTGCACTGCGCTATACAAGGAGACCAAGGGTGCACACCTTGCAACAATCCCCCCCCAAGCGCAAGCGAGGGGTTTGAACCTGTGACCAAGCTCTGATACAAGAAAAATAGACATTGTTTAAATAAAATAGAATACAAGAAAACAATATTTACAAAACTACATCCTACAAAAGAATAAAAAGATTTCAATTACACAAAATAAAAATGTTTTGATCACAAATTAGAAATATAAAAAAAAAACAGTATTTTTAGAAACATATATCCAAAAGAAAACAATCCTTTTTTTATATAAAAACATATTACATATATATAAAATAAATAAATAAACAAACGTCAACTTAATTTGATAGAATCTTCAATTAAATAGATTTTAAAATGCTAATCCGTAATAAATCAAATCTAAAAAAAAGTATTAATCACTACATAACTAGTATGCAAGCCCCTTATGTCTTATTAACTCCAAATCCCCAATTTAGGTTTGCACAAGAATAGGCTCCTTTTATTTTCATTATCATGTGAAAAGCAATAATATATAATTATAACTTACTTTTACACAAGAATAAGCTCCTTGTATCTTTAATTTCATATGAAAATTGTTATTATATAATTATAAGTTATGTATCCATTTTTATTATCATGAAGGTTTTGCTTTAATAGCATGGGGATGCATATATATTGTGAAAGCCATTTAAGATTTATGTTATTTTTAGTTATATTTTTTTATAAATTTCAATAGATTTATAAAATCTTATTTTAAATTGATACAAAAGATTTTAAGAATTTTTAAAATATGTATCTATGCATTCTTGACATCTTTTATATTGGTTTGAAATGAATATATTTATAATATACTAAAGACTGCATGCATATGTGTGTGTATGGTATGTATGTCTCTTCATATCTATGTATATGTACATGTATAATTTTGTATATATACACACATGTATATGAATATATAGTAAAGTTTATTAATTTTGTACTTCCTGCAACATGGCATTCCATGAGAATAGATTTCTTCAAATGAATTATCAAACAAACATCATGCTTTGTCTATGTTTTCACATTTATATGTGTGTTACCAAAATTTGTATATTTGCTAAAAATCTCACTTATCTATTAATATCTAATTAAGAAGTGTTCATACCATAATTTGAAACCCACATTTGTGTGGTTTAAGAGATGTTATAAATTAATTATGAAATCATTATTCTTTACTTTATCAATTAAATATTGTTGAAAATATCAATTAATAAATAATATATAGATAAGTCAAATATAAAAAAATTAAACCAAATTAATATTTTTATATGTGTTTATGTATTAAGATGGTACAAGATTCAAGAAATAATTATGAGTATTCCTAATTATACATACCTAATTAATTATAAATTATATAGTTATTTTAATATATTATTTGCATTTCGGATTGGGGGCCTAGCTCAATTGGCGAGAGCTTCCAATGGTAAAGCACAAGGTCATGAGGTCCGGTCTCCCCCTAGCCCACATGGTACTAGAGGATGTGGTGCACCAGTGTGACTAGTAATGTTAAAAAGTTTACCCAATGCACTGCAATTTATAGGGGGTTGTTATACCCAATTCCTCAAGTATGTATGTATATATATATATTGATGATTCTTGTAATCCAAGTTGTTGCGGTTGTTGTGGTGCAATTCACGTTGCTTGTGAATGTCTCTAGATCGTGTTCTATGCATATTGATAGTCTGCATTGATTATTGTGGGTGTTATTGAAGATTTTCTTTGTCTAGTGGCGTTCTTTGCGTTATGCGACATTCTTGGTGGTTGTAGTGTATTGCAAAAGATCAAGGCATAATTGTTGGAGGTGTTGCATGTTTGCGGTATTGATTTGGGTCCATACTATGTCTTGGCCGACATCATTTTCGTCTGCATGTATCGTTGTAGCCTGTGAGGTTGTTATTTTGTAATTTGTGTTGAGGGTTTATCCGACCCTGAAATATAGGTTGATGAATTGTATAAATAAATGTAATAATATTGTAAGATGTATGTATGTATTGCATCTGCGAGTGTGTGATCGAGTTGAATTTGCGAATAAGTGATTTGATCTTTTGGAAGTGTGATGGAGAAGAGAAGTGTGGTAGAGCAGACTATGTGCTTAACCGGAATTGTACTCAGGCATATGGAGATGTTATTTCCATAGTTCATGTGGATTGTTGTCTAAATTCTTTTGTAAGTTATTGAGACTTCATGTAAAGCAGTGAGCCTTCCCTTAAGGTTGTAGCCTTTCTAGGTTTCTTATTTTGAGCAGTGTGCTTGAATGCATGTGCATTTTCCATTATAATATTTTCATTTACTCCTAACAGGGTATTACCTCATTGTGGGTAAGTTCCCACCGCAATTTTTCCCTTAACAATTTTTTCCATGTCAAAAATCTTGGTGTAATGTGTTATTGATGTGGAATTGTTTCATGCTTTAACTATTAATTATCAAATATGATTTGTGGTTTAAGATGCTATAAGTTTTTCTACAAATTGATTCACCTCACCCCCTCTTAGTTCGTTGCATTGTTGCCAACAATTGGTATCAGAGCTATATCCTCCAGAAGAATCTTGGTCGCTTGAGGAGATCCGGGATGGAAACCTTTGCTTTCAAGAAGGATAGTATGAGATTGGATGGAACAAACTACACTCTCTAGAAAATCCAAATGCAATGTCATTTGAGATGCATTGGAGAAGAGTACTAGAAGATTACTAAGAATATATATAGTGTTCCTCAGATGTTCCTACTAATCTGCATAATATAAAGGAATCATAATACATTATTAGAGCTAAGGAAACAATGTTGAGTGCCTTGTCAGATTCTGAGATGACTAATGTGATGACTTAGAGACTGCTCATGAGACCTGGATAAAGTTGGAGACCTTGCATGAAGGTGATATTCATGTGAATATTGCCAAGTTGTACAGAGCTTGAAGAGTAAATATGAGAACCTGAAGATGGGTAAAGATGAGAACATTACATATTTTATGCAGAAAGTGAATGAGCTTGTGTGTGGAATCAGATGTACTAGTGAAGTCTTAGAAGAATATGAGATTCTTGCTAAATTATTGAGATCCTTATCTCCTACTTACAAACATAAAGTTGTTTCTATTGATGAGATCCAAATTTTGACAAATGTGACAAGAGACATGTTGATTGAAAAGCTTGTTGCCTTTGAGCTGAGTGAGTTTGGAGACTCTCTTCCTAAGATTGAATCTACATTCAAAGCTATTATTTTTGGGAAGTAGAGATATGATCTAGGAGAAAGTTAGACAAGAGTATCTAGATATGAGAAAGAGATGGAAGAGATGGAAGATGAAGAAAGAGAGCTTGAGGAGATTGAAGCACTTATTGCCAAAAGATTTCCTAAAGGTGTCGATAAGTATGAAGGAAAGTTACCTCTTAAATGTTTTTCATGCAATAAGATAGGACATTTTGCATCAAGGTGCTCGGAAAGAGATATAAATCCTAAGAAGCCATTTAAGCCATATAAGCCTAATTATCAGAAGAAGTGTTATTATCTTGTTGATGAAGGTGTGACAGATGATGAGTCGGATAAGGGAAATTCAGGAGATGAATTTGTGCTCAAAGAAGACGATACTATAACTACAGATTCTATAAGGCATTAATGAGGAGAAATCTTTAGCTGCTAAAGTTGAGGAGAAAGATGAATGGGTAATTGACAGTGGTTTCTCTCATCATATGATAGGTGATAAGAGTAAATTTGTAAACTTTGAAAAGTATGATGTTGGTATAGTAAAATTTGGTGATAACAAAGCATGTATAATCTGTGGTAGAGGCTCTATTTCTCTTGATGGTAAGCATAATATTGATGATGTGTTGTATGTTGAAGGTTTGAAGAATAATCTTTTGAGTGTTGGTCAGATGGTTAATAAGGGATCTAACTTGCAATTCAAGAATGGAAAATGTGAGATCTTGAGTAGCTCCGGAACTGAGATTGCATCAGGGACAAAGACTTTAAAGGTAATATCTTTCACTTAAATGCCGGTGGTAAAATTTGTTTGATTGCTCAGATTGATGAAAGTTAGTTATGGCATACAAGGATGTGTCATGTAAATTTTGATTGCATGTTTAAGATAAGTTCAACTCAAGCAGTGAAAGATCTACTAAAGTTAATAAAGCCTTCTAATCTGGTAAGGAATGTCAATTAGGGAAGTGGACAAGAGTTACTTATACTTGGGAAAACAATGTAATTCTAACATGGATTGTTGAATCTTGTGCATATTGATCTATGTGGTCCTTCTAGAGTGAGAAGTTTTCAAGGTGACAGGTATTTTAATTTGTTGATTGATGATTATTCAAGAATGATGTGGGTTACCTTCTTAAGAAAGAAGTTTGAAGCATTGGATAATTTCAAGATTTTCAAAGCTAGAGTTGAAACTAAAACTGGATTGAAGCTGAAGTGTCTGAGATCTGATAGAGGTGGAGAATTCACTTCTAATGAGTTTAATGCATATTGTGAAAAGAATGGAATTAAGAGATAGTTATCTACTCCTAGGACACCATAGCATAATGGTGTTGTAGAAAGTAAGAATAGAACAATTCAAGAAGCTACTAGAACCATGATGATTGAAGGAAATGGTCTGCATGTATTTTGGAGAGAAGTTGTGAGTACTGTTGTATACACTCTTAACCAGGTAAATGTCAAAGGTGATACTGGTAAGACTCCTTATGAGTTATGGTTTGGTCATGCTCCAACTACTAGATATTTCAAAAAAATTGGTAGTAAATGCTATATCAAAAGAGATGAAGATCTTGGAAACTTTGATGCTAGATGTGATGAAGGAATATTTCTTGATGATGTTATCTTTGGAGGAAATGATTGCCTATATAAGAAATTTGTTGAAGAGATGTAAAATGAATTTGAGATGTCTATGATTGGTAAATGAAATTCTTTCTGGGATTGCAAATTACTCAGTTAGATAAAGGTATTTTCATATCTCGGTCTAAGTATGTGAAGGAATTGTTGAAGAAATCTAGTTTTGAATACTCTAAACATGTTGCTACACCTATGGTAACTAGATGTAAGTTGACAAAGGATGATGATTCACCGAAAGCTAATCAGACCAGATATAGATCTATGATTGGTGGTTTATTGTATTTGATTCATACTAGACCTAATATAATGAATGGTGTGTGTCATGTTGCTAGATTTCAAGCTGATCCTAAGGAATCTCATAGTACTGCTATAAAAAGGATATTCGGGTATTTGAAAGGGACAGTTGATTTTGGTTTGCGGTATTCTAAGAATAATGAATTTCCTTTGAGTGCTTTTACAGATGTTGATTGGGTAGGTTATGTTGATGATCGGAAGAGTACTACTAGTGGTGCTGTAGCGTCCTAAAATTGTGACACTTGCAATTTCGACTGCATTTCGGTCTTCACGATGGCGACGCAACACGCAACCTGAATGGAGACCCCGAAACTCGCTCACGAAACTGAAAACTGCATTTTTCAAGTACTCTGGCCTGAACCTCCTTGCACCCTGATGTCCCGGGAGGTGGGACCAGAGCGCCCAGCGCCCTGGTCCCTCAGGACCAGGGCGCCCAGCGCCCTGGTCCCTGGGTCCTATTTTGGGCCCGGTCTCCTAAGGGGCTCGGGTCTTTTTGTTTGCAATTTGGAAATATACTTCCCTGGTCGGCCTAAGGTCAGGAAAATCAGTCTATCAGCCCTAAATGACAAGTATATAAACTACATTTTCCTCTTTCATTCGATATGACGGAAAAAGCGTGGAAACTATACTCAAGCATTCAAGCATTCAAGCAATTGATCATTCCAAGTCTCCATTCAAGGCTAAGTGTTGCATTCAAGTCAAGGATTCAACCATTGAAGAGGAGATCACTTATTACATGCTACATACTACAACATACAACATCTAAACCTTTGCACATAAGGATACAAACATCCTTAGAACAAGGTATTAGTACTTGTTTTACATTACAGTCATTTACATTTACAGCTCTTGCTCATTTCTTGGTTAATTCCAAAACCGGGGTTTGACCTAAAGGCAAACCCCTAATCCCTAACCCCCCAATCGTCTTTGCTTTTCTGTGTGTAGGTTGCAGGTACGCGGCTGAAATTGAAGATCTGGAACCCTTGTGCAGAGACGAACAGATCCCCCTTCGTTTCGCGGATTTTTCGGAGGACCGTGGCGCCGGGCGCCATCGTCCCGACAACTTTTGCTCAAATTTGCAGGACAGCGCCGTATCGACATTTTACTGCTAATTCCAGGTCCGCAGCTTCATCCTATAACCCGAACTCAGTTTATAAGCGAATTTTTATGACTTTCTATGCATCCTTAGCTTAATTTCCTTAATCTTTACAAAAGAGGGTAGCCTTGCTTTCCTAACCCTTGAAATTCATTTAGCATCCAATCTTGCATTATGTGGGATTGGATCTTATGAGTTTCAACCCCTCTTTTGAATGTAAAGTTTTCCCCCTAAGTGAAAACCCATCGAATCCTAGCGAACCTCCCTTCTCTCTCCTTGGAGTTAGAAGAGGGGAGACCAACTAGGGTTCGACCGTGATTTTCCGCTTTACAGGTGCATTCTTTTTGGGTAAGAAGTTAGTCTCTTGGGTAAGTAAGAAGCAGAATGTTATTTCCTTATCTACTACAGAGGCTGAATACATTGTTGCTACTAGCAATTGTACTCAGGTAATTTGGATGAAGAATATGTTGAAGGATATAGGATTTATGTGATGAGGTTGTTGCTATATACTGTGATAATTATAGTGCTATCAATATTTCAAATAACTTGGTGTTGCATTCCAAAACAAATCATATCAATCAATTTTAATTTCTTGAGAGAGAAGGTGAATGAGAAAGAAGTCAGATTGGAGTATGTAACCACAAAGGAACAAATTGCAGATATCTTTATGAAGCCTTTGCCTAAAGACACTTTTGAGTATCTCAGAGAGAAGTTAGAGTTGATTGTCCCTCCTGATGAGAACTAAGATGCATGGATTTGCATCAGTCCGGTGAACTTCACAGAGATATTTTGTGCTCCAAATTGAGGAGTGAGGCTGCTACTCAGGGGGAGTAGTCAATGTTGGTGTTCAATTCAGATGTTCAAGTTTTTGAAGCTAATTCAAAGGGGAGGGAATATTGATTCCTAAGCCTTTGTCATTTATGTCAAAGGGGAGAGATGCATGTACAAAACCCTGAAGTATTTTGAGTTGTCAGGGGAGTCGATCCTTATGATTTTGAGAGAGATTGTTATGAGTGGATTTATTTCTTTGCATTGATTGTTTTTCACATCCATATGTTGCCATCAATTCCAAAGGGAAAGATTGTTGGATATTAGTTGATGTGTTGTGAGTGATTTCAACATATTCTCTTATGTATTCTAGTTTTGCAATTTGGTTGGATGAGTTGGTTTAGCCTGTGTGTTGTAGATGAGGTGGTGTAGATTAAAGGGTTTCTGGTATGTTGTCTGTAGATGGTTCATTCCCATTTGTAGAGGTTTGCATGATGTTTTGATTGAGTTTTGTGATCTGATATTGAGGATTTTATTCATTTGTTAGTGTTATTCTGTATTCTGGTTTATGCTCCATATTGCACCAGATTTGATTTATCTTTTGCTGTGGATGTGTGGGATGTGCTCCAGATGTTGATGTGTGTTCTCATTTTGATTGTTTCATGATTTGGAAATCCACAAGCAAATCTTTCAGGTTAACAGACAGTAATGATAGTGTTCTTGAGCTCCAATAAAGAGATTATGATGATTCTTGTAATTCGAGTTGTTACAGTTATTATGATGCAATTCGCATTGCTTGTGAATGTCTCTAGATCATGGTCTATGCATATTGATGGTCTGCATTGATTATTGTGCACGTTATTGAAGATTTTCTTTGTCTGGTGGTGTTCTTCATGTTATGTGACATTCTTGGTGGTTGCAGCATGTTGTGGAAGATCGAGGCGTAATTGTTGGAGGTGTTGTGTGTTTGCAGTATTGATTTGGGTCCATACTATGTCTTAGCCAACATCATTTTGGTCTACATGTATTGTTGTAGCGTGTGAGGTTATTATTTTGTAATTTGTGTTGAGGGTTTACTCGACCTTGAAATATAGGTTGATGACTTGTATAAATAAATATAATAATCATGTAAGATGTATGTCTGCATTGTATCTGTGAGTGTGTGATCGAGTTGGTTGTGTGAACAAGTGATTTGATTCTTCGGAGGTGTGAAGGAGAAGAGAAGTGTGGCAGAGCAAACTGTGTGCTTAACCAGAATTGTACTCAGGCATATGAAGATGTTATTTCCATGATTCATGTAATTCAGATTGTTGTCTGAATGCTTTTGTAAGTCAGTGAGACTTTCTGTAAGGCAGTGAGCCTTCTTGTAAGGCAGTGAGCCTTCTCTTAAGGTTGTATCCTTTCTGGATTTCTTATTTTGAGCAATGAGATCTAAGCAGTGTGCCTGAATGCATGTGCATTCTCCATTGTAATATTTTCATTTACTCCTAACAATGTATTATCTCATTGTGGGTAGGTTCCCACTATGGTTTTTCCCTTAACCGGGTTTTCCACGTCAAAAATCTTGGTGTTATGTGTGTTATTGATGTGGAGTTTTTTCATGCTTTAAATGTTAATTATCAGATCTGATTTGTAGTTTAAGTTGCAGTAAGTTTTTGTGCAAACTGATTCACCCCCCTCCCCCCCTCTCAGTTTGTTGCATTGTTGCCAACAATGTACCCTTGTAAAATTTCACCTATATTCTACATCCACTTTAGTGTCCATTCCCTTAGTATTTGTGTAGGCTCATGTTATCCCTTGCATTAACCTTTTTCCCTCTCAAGGTGCTTAGAATTACTTTTCAATAGACACCTTTTGTGTCACTTTTGTGTTAATCCTATGTTTTTCTCATCTCTCACTATTTTGAGCATAAATTATTTGGACACTAGTTCATAGAGAGGATGTTTACGTGCAGGCCTATCATTTTGTGATATTTTATCATTAAAAGGTTGTTTCTAAGTATTTTTCCACCTATCACCTTTTTAGGTCAATAAAAATATCTTGGAATGACTTGTAATGGCCTGTTATCCCCTTTCTTTCCCTCTTCTTATTCTTTTTAAATCATATTTCATTTTATAAAATCTCTCTGGAATAGCTTTGGAATATCTCTATCTTGCACTCTCAATCTCATGCACAACTATCTATATGCTAAAACAATATCGCAACAGTCTCTTTCATAGCTATCTTATTTTCTCTTTTTGGCTTTAATCAAGCCTAGAAAGTAATGTCTTCCTTTTTCTCTTGTACCTCTAAACATCCTGGAAATTTATCACATCCCTTATAAATCAAATCATTATTATTTTTATCTATTTATTTATCATTTTATCTATCTATCTTTTTTTTTTGGAGGTAGACACACCAAAGCAAGATTTTGATTGAGGTAAAATCCAAAACAACCCCAAGCATTTTTTCTCTTCTTTGTGTGTACAATTTTGTTGTGACATTCAATCACACAAAGGTTTGCATGTTCTTTATTATTTTTTAGATTTATTATTTATTATTTTATTGAAATTATTTTACATCATATTTCATTTTTATTTATTTTTGTTATCTAATATTTGTTGGCATGTTTCTCACTTCCAACTTTACAGGTTGGCCAAATCATTGAAGTGTGTATTGGTTATTTTTTAGCATTTCTATTTATGTTCTATATGAGATGACAATGACATGCATAGATATCCATTCTTTGCAATGATGTCCCTGGCCAAGCTTCTTAAATTTTAACTAAAGGTTCTTTTTTGTCTATACTTTTAATTTGTGTAGTTAGAAATTAAATAATTTAATTTTTTAACATATTTAAATCAATTTATTTCCTTTAAATAACCTTATCTAGATACATTATCTTAGTGTATGTAGTGAAATTTACTCTTAGAGGAATCTATTTTTCCTTTTGCAAAGTCAACTTTCCTACATTAACCTTGTACCTAGGAGCCTTGAGGTTGGAATAATTTCAACCATGCCTACATCCATTAGGTGGGAAGGAAATAGACTTCAAGGCTCTAATAATTATGTAGGAAGCATGATCAAAATGGTTAAGAAGCTTCCCTACATGTGCGATTTCTAGTGCAACTTTATGAGCTTGCACCTAGATCTACATAAGGCATTAGACAAATTATAGCTTTATTGTATAGCCCAAAAAATGCTTGAGAGACTTTAATTAACAATAAATAGGATAATGGGGGTTGAGAAGTCCTAGGTGAGTCAAATGAGAACCAATTAAAAGACCTTTGTAAATAGCACATCTCATGAAATGAGATAAATTTGGGCTCAAGAATAACCACCCAGATAGTCTAAAAACTATTAGTACCAAGAGAAGACTAGAGGTTCCAATAGTGGTTCAATTAGTCCACCATTAGAAGATGATACATAAGCCACAAATACTCCCTGAGGTTTATTAAATTAAAAAAATGGTATTTTCTAGGATACTATTTTTTATCTTTCTTTGAAGGATTAAAGGACCTAACCTAATCTTATGATCCATAGATGAGATATTGCACAAGCAGTGTGAGTAGTTAGTTTTTACATGGAAAATCCAATTACTGATCATTAGATGACTATAAAGTGGATTATTATATATTTGAGGGGCACTTCAAATGAAGCTATCTGTCATAGTGGGAGAAGGAGAAGTAGAGAGTGAAGTGAAATCCTAAGAAAGAGAAGTAAAGAGTGAAGGGAGAGGGGGAAGTAGAGAGTGAAGGGAAGAGAGCAGGGAGAAATAATTATTATATATATATATATAGAGAGAGAGAGAGGGGGGGGGGAGAGAGGGGGGGATAAAGAGGGAGAGAGAGAGAGAGAGAGAGAGAGAGAGAGAGAGAGAGAGAGAGAGAGAGAGAGAGAGAGAGAGAGAGAGAGAGAGAGAGAGAGAGAGAGAGAGAGAGAAATAGAGTAGGGAGAGAGAGGAGAGATAAAGATAAGTAGAGAGGGGGAGAGAGCATGAGAGATAGAGAAGCAATGGGGGAGGGAAGGGGTGAGAGAGAGAGGGAGAGAGAAGGAGATGGGGAGAGTGACAAAGGGAGAGATATATAGGTAGAGAGTGAAGGGAAAAAAATAGAAGTAGAGAGAGAGAGAGATGACTTAAGGTTTCAAATATGTTAAGATTTTGATCTTTAATTTATTTTTCTAGTGTCTCCATTCTTTGTTAAAATCCTATGTACAATATTTTTGGTCTAATATTTTACTTGTTCATCAAAATTTGAAATAAAAAACATTTATAGAAATTACTCTATTCTACACACATTCAAAAAAAATGTTTTTCATTTAGTTTCTAAAAATTTTAGGGGGGAGCACGCTCAATTTTATATATATATAAGTTGGGCATAAACTATATGGTGTTAGCTAATTTCTCACAAAAGTGAATTTTGAAATGCTAAAAAAAATTGGCATTTTAGGGGGGCACATTAGACAGTATATTATGTTTTTGTTTTTATAAAAATAGGAGCATTTTTTGTTGCCCCCTATTTGAAGCCCTCAATATCCACCATTTTTTTAAAATTAAATGGTAGTTTAGAAAGAAGATTCAGAGTACTATGACTCTTGTTTTTATTGCATCTTCAAATTTTGAGTGTAACTATCTTCAATTTCTCATCCAAGATCAGTATTTCCTAATTTTAGAAGAAAACAAGCGGCCACTTAAGAGCCCCTTTTGGTCCCCCATTTCTTTGCACATACCCTCCAATTTACTTAAACTTTTCTTACTACCTTATTTTCAAATTATAAAGATAACCCATTTAATTTTTTACATGAAGTTATTTAACTTTGTTGGCCCATCATGATCTCATACTTGATCTAGGAAGTTTTTGTATATATATATTTTTAGGTTGACACTATTCTTACATATTATGGAGATATTGTTTGTACGGAGAGATGTTAGAGCCAAAACCTATATAGTGAACAAGAAAAAATTTAGGGTTTACTTGGGAGATAAACTTAGTCATCCACTGTTATCATATTTCAACCTCAACTATGTAAACAAGGGATTTAAGATGTGTGTGGTATTCTATGTGTTAAGGTGTTGAGTATTAGTTAATATTTTAGAAAAAAGAAAGGTTGCAACTTTCTTTATGTATATTATGCTATAGAATGAATTTTATGTGTGTTACAACTTACATGGTGTTAGCTAATTTCTCACGAAAGTGAATTTTGAAATGCTAAAAAAAATTGACATTTTAGGGAGGCACATTAGATAGTATATATATTTTTTATTTTTTTTAAAAAAAATAGGAGCATTTTTTGTGGCCCCCTATTTGAAGACCTCAATATCCACCATTTTATAAAATTAAGTAGTAGTTTAGAAAGTAGATTCGGAGTACTATGACTCTTATTTTTATTGCATCTTCAAATTTTGAGTGTAACTATCTTCAATTTCTCATCCAAGATAAGTCTTTCCTAATTTTAGAAGAAAAAAAAAAGCAACCACTTAAGAGCCCCTTTTGGTACCCAATTTCCCCGCACATACCCTCCAATTTACTAAAACTTTTATTACTACCTTATTTTCAAATTACATAGATAACCCATTTATTTTTTGACATGAAGTTATTTAACTCTGTTGGCCCATCACGATCTCACAATTAATCTAGGAAGTTTTTGTATATATATTTTTTAGGTTGATACTATTCTTTCATATTATGGAGATACTATTTGTACAGAGAGATGTTAGAGCCAAACCCTATATAGTGAACAAGAAAAAATTTAGGGTTTACTTGGGAGATAAACTTAGTCAATCCATTGTTAGCATATTTCAACTTCAACTATGTAAACAAGGGGTTTAAGATGTGTGTGTTATTATATGTGTTAAGGTATTGGGTATTAGTTAATCTTTAGAAAAAATAAAGGTTACAACTTCCATTATGTGTATTATGCTATAGAGTAGGGAAAGAAACAAAGGTTATGTAATATTTCCAAGGTTCCAATGGATTTGGAAATCAATAAGAATGTGAGATTAAAGTCTTGGATAGAGGGAAAAGTTATGAAAATTATACAAGCTATGAAGGAGGTTTAGGAAGTTGGCAATGTAATAAGAGTTAAAGAAGAGTTCATAAGAAGAAGAATGGCCAAAAATTAGAATCCAAAAACATAAAGGGCAACATTTTCAAAAGATAGCCATGAAAGATTATAGAAATTCCAAGATCAAGAGATGCAATGAATGAAGTTCAAAATCACATATTTATGAAGTCTACTATGAAACATTTAAAAATGGTTGAATACATGTGGATTCTACTAACATTAAAGTTATTACTAGGTCACTATTGTTATTGTGATTAGGTCACTAGTACAATTTTATTAGCATTTAATTTGACATATATTTTGAAAAAGTTAGAGGTAGAGTTGAAACAAGGACTAGATGGAATTGGGTATATTCAACATATTCAAAATTGGTTTTAAGGATAAGGTATTGACTAAATCCTAAAACATCATGTTGGCAACAATAATGAAGGAAAACTGAAAGGGGGGTGAAGCAGTTTTCACCGGATTAAACAAATTAAGCACAATCTCATATTTCAATTAACTGTACCAAGAATAAGTATAAAGACAATAACAGCAACACACGTAACACCAATATTTTGATGTGGAAAATCTAGTTAAGGGAAAAATGACTGTGGGAACCTACCCACAATAAGATGATACTTTGTAGTAGTATGTGTAAATATTACAATGGGGAATGCACATGCATTCAGGCACACTGCCTAGACCTCACTGCTCAATACAAAGACCCAAAAGGCTCCAACCCTCAAGCAAGGTTCACTACCTTACAATAATATTCAGACTACAATTTGGATTACATGAAATGCAAAGATAGCATTTGCTAATGCTTGATGACAGTTTAGGTAAGCTCATTTATCTGCCCTACAAAAATCTTCTCTATACATCATATCGAAGGATAAATTTGCTTATCTGCACATACACCACTGTCTGATAATGCAAACACCACATCGACACACAAATTACATGAGTATATACAATTCATCAACCTTGACTACAAGGTCGACCAAACCCTCAACCCTCAATTACAAAATTACATCACACAATACATAAATCAACCACAGGACCAAAATAATGCCATAAGCAACATAGCATGGACCTAAATCAAATCTCCAAACATGCATCACCACCGCAATTCTCGCCAAGATCAACCGCAATGCGCTACACGACCAAAAATATCGTATAATACAAAGAATATCACCGAATCAACAAAATCGCCATTAGCACGCACAAGGATCAATGTAGACCACCAAAAAAAATAGGACACGATCAAGAAACACCAATAAGAACATTAGAAACACCAACAAGCACATTAGAGCTATCTGTAATAGCTACAACAACACCACTATTACAAATCTTCATCAATCAACACGTTAACACACAAGAATACTTAACAGCAGCAATTTGGATTAGAAAGATAACTTGCGGAGCATCAAATCATGAACTATCTGAAATGTAGATACACATAAACATCCAAAACAGTTTCCCAAATCCGTAACCAAAGATATGATCATACTAGAGCACAACAGATCAAATACCAAACTCTACCAACATTGAACGCAGAAGAACAATCTGCATACCGAAATCCACAACTCAACCAAATCACCACATAGAATCATGAAATCAATAAAGAATAAAGGTATCTCGAGTTGATTCAGCATCCCAAATAGATAAACCAATCAGATCAACTCAAATAAATCACCAAAACACCAAAGACAGGAATATGTTGACATCAATGACAACAACATATCCTAGCAGAAACAATATCCAGCAATATCTTCCTTTGGAATTGATGGAAACATATGAATGTGAAAAATAGTCAATGCAAAGGAATGAATCAACACCAACAATATCCAACAACTCCCCCTAAGATCATGCACACAAAGCTCCAAAGATAAGGTAGTTTTTCACATGCTTCTCTCCCCCTTTGATAGAAATGCCAAAGACATATTATAAGTCATGCTTCTCTCCCCGCAACAAATAATCTCTTCCTCTAAGAAGGAAAATAATCCCCTTAATATAAAATCACAATTGATCATTTGAATCACACATTGCCTACTCCGGCTGAGTAGCAGTACCAACACATAAACCTAGATAAAAATATAAGGCTTTGAAATCCACCGGATTGGTGCATCTATATGCATCTAGTTCTCATCGGGAGGGGTAGAAACCCCTAACTTGTCTCTCAAATAGACAAATGTATCTGCAAGAAAGGGCTTAGTGAAAATATCTACAATCTGATCCTTTGTAGATACATATTCCAATCTAACTTATTCATCACTGACTTTCTCCCACAATAAATGATACTTTATTGATACATGCTTTGTTTTAGAACGTAGTACCGAATTCTTGAAAATATTGATCACTTGAGTTGTCATAGTAAATAACAGTAGGCTCATCATAAATAAATTTAATATCCTTCAACGTATGCTTCATCCAAACTAATTGAGTACAATTGCTAGCAGCAACAATGTATTCAGCTTCAATGGTAGATAGAGATACAACATCTTGCTTCTTACTGGACCATGAAACCAACTTCTTTCCCAAAAAGAAAGTTCCATCGGTAGTGCTCTTTTGATCATCAACATCACCTGCCCAATTAGCATCAGTATAGACACATAACAAGAAATCATCATTCTTCAAATACCATAAACCATAGTCAGTAGTCCCCTTCGAGCATCTGAAAAATCCTCTTTACTACAGTAAAATGAGTTTCTTTAGGATCAGCTTGAAATCTAGCACAAAGACAAACAGTGTGCATAATGTCTGGTCTAGTCTAAGTTAAGTACAACAATCCACCAACCATAGATCTATACAAGGTTTGATTAACGTTCTGATATTTATCATTTTTAGATAATTTGTGTTGTCTTGATGATGATTTTTGTAATGGATGACTTTATATGTTGTCATTTGATGGCACACACATATGTTCACATTGTAATGGTCATCTTAGTCTTAAGTTGACAAACCGGTACTATCATTTGTATAGTGGAGTTCAACAAGTTTGAAGGTGTCTAACCAGAATGTATAGACAATCGGTACACATAGCAATGACATTGGTTTTGGTCGTTGTCATTAACACCAGTTATGGAGATTCTAAGGAGATCATCAAGGAAGAAAATGGAGGACAATCAGTTTATGTGTTTGATGAGGTTAACTCTTAACTGGTATCAGTGTTCCAACCGGTTTCACTTATTGTGTGATGAGTTATCACCAATAGTGATGAGTTATCCCTAACCGACAGATTTGGCGGTAATTTGTGATGTGTTATGCGAGATTATCTAGATGAAGTGCACCTAGGAAATTGTGATGGAACTCCTCAGCCGACATGAAATCTAATGTCTATATAATGACATTGTGATGAACTATTTTGTATGATGCAAGATATAGTTGATGTTGAAAGTTCAAGTTGTTTCAAATTACAGAAGTAAGTCGGTGATGCAGTATTGAGTGAGCTGAAGAGGATCTATACTAGAAAGATGTGCTATTATTATATCATCCCTACCTGTTGTTTTCTAATCACTACAACAGTCAAATCCCCTAGCAGGATAAGCTCTAATAAGCTTTTTGTATAAATCCTCTAACCAGGTGATCCATTAGTTTGGGTTTTGAAATCCTCTATCGAGGTTACACCTAACAGGGTACAACTCCTAACAGAGCATTGGGATCTTTAACAGGATTCACTCCTAGCAGAGCACTTTGTAGACCTTAATCGGTCAGTTGCCTATTATTGTAGATAGTTAACTTGTGAGTCCCATCTCACAGTGGTTTTTCCCAGTTGGGTTTTCCATGTATAAACACTTGTGTTATGGTGGATGTTTTACTTATTGTGGATACTTTAATATCACTTTGGATTGCATGCATAGTATTTTTTAAGTTGGTTAACTGTCTTTACCAATCTGTGTTTAAAGTGGTATTGTTTTTACTATCACTAATTCACCCCCCCCCCCCCCCCCCCCCCCGCCGCTCTCAATGCCTTATAAGTCTATCAATTGGTATTAGAGTGTAACTTCCTTAAGTCTTAATCACTTGGAAGGAAACCCTAAAGCCACCATGGGGGATATGAGCTATAAAGAGATGGCTAGAGTTCTTGATGCAACCAAGGAAGAGCTTGAAACCCTAAGGTTCAGATTTAAAGCTTCACAAGTCAAAAGGAGAGAGATAATTGAACAAATATTGGAGGTATCTGATAATAGTTCTTCAGATGAGGCCAACATTGATGTATTGGCTAAAGAAATTGAAAAAATAAATGTTGAAAAGATAAATCTGAGGAGAGAGCTTGAAGCCCTAATCATTCGCATGAGCCAAGAGCTTGAAGCAAGAAGGGAAGTTGAAGACCTAATCAAAGAGAGAGATCATGAGATTGCTAAGATCACACAAGAGAATACAACTTTGCATGAACATTGGCATGAGGAGAAGGAAGAGAAGGAGGCTTTGTAGCTAGATCTTGAAATGGCAATGTCTCTAAGAGAGACTCTAAAAAACACAATGAGGATCTTACCAAATAACTTACTAAGGCTAATGGAAAGCTTGAAAAGTTCAATAAGAGTTCTTCTATGCTGGATGAGTAGATCCAATCTTAGAGGATGAAAGGTGACACATCTGGACTAGGTTTCAATACATCTGAGAAAGGAGAATCTTCTAGTACCAAGAGCAACATGCATGGAGGTAATACTGCTCCTAAGGCTAAAAAGCCTACCGGTAAGAAGGTTTTCAAACATGTTTGTTTTAACTGTCTCAAACCTAGACATACTGCTAAAGTGTGTAAAAATAGACCTAATGAGAATACAGGCTATAATACTAATGATAGATATGTGTCTAGAAGATTTGAAGTTCATTGTTACACATGCAACATGTATGGACATAGATCAGTTGAATGCAGATATGGAGAAAACAATCTGACACCTCAAATGAATCCAGGACCTAATGGTGACTGAAGAAGAACCTATGACAACTGGGGAAACATGAACTGGTATAAACCCTATGTTAATCGATTTAGTACATACAAAATGGAAAAGGTAACTAATGTGATTTGTAGCATTTTCAATAATTATGGTCATGTGGCTATGAATTGCAAAAGGAGAACTAGAAGAGGCAATGCAGGACCATTGAGAGCATATGGGATGGCCTGCTATCATTGTCACAAACTGGGACACATGGTGAAGTTCTGTAGAACCAGGAAGAACAATTCGATTAACCATTATGTAGATCCTAAAGGTAAGCATAAGATCGATGTTGAGGAAACTAGAGTGAAGATGAAGTGAATCTGGAAGAAGAAGAAGGGTGAGGACAAGACTATAGAAGAACCTAACCATTCACCTAGTGTGGAGAATACTACACCGATGAATTAAGCTTTTGAACAAGCCTAAGGGGAGCATAGTGGTAAATCTACTTCCAGACTCCTTGAAGAATGTGTGGTAAAAGAGTTTTGCATTTTGAGTTGTTTTATGAGAATTCTTGATATCATTGTCTATCAGTTTTCAAAAAATTGTCAACCGGTTATATACCTATCAGTATTGGGAAGTTTTGTTGAGTGGTATATTAGGGTTTATTACCCTATTGGTTGTGCATTTAATGTAGTGGGTAAGTTTATAAAAATGAGTTTTACCAAGTTATTTTTACCCTAATTGCATTCGAAGAAGAAGTTTTGAGTACCTACAGAGCAAAGAAAAGAAGTGTTAGTTGATTGCGAACGGATTTGTGTTGAGAATCTAAAGCCAAACTGAATTCAAAGATTGTAGTAGCAACTGGAAACCCTACCAGTGCAAAAGGGAATAAGGTATTCTTTTGATTACTCACTCTCAAATCTAGTTTATCCAAAATGGCATTGTCGTCTAAGCAAGCAGAGAGACTTATGATTACTGCTGAACCTATGGAGTTTATGGAATCAAAAAAAATTGAATCATATAATGCTTTGTCTCAAGTTCCTAATGGTGTTATAGTCAAAGGTGATTTATCTAGCTACATTAACTGCAAAATTGAGCATTTGGGATCACTATCAATTTATTCTCAACTCAAATCCTTGTGTGACAAGAATGAAAAAATCAAATCCGTGTACATTAGGGTTTATGAAAAAGGTTTTCATAATGCAACATACTTTCTTGAAGATTTTGAAGAGGAACATGTTAGGATAATTCTTAATCTTGTGCATGGAGAGAATATGTATCTTGATAGGTCGCACACAATCATGAAGGAAGCAATTCATGCAGTGACTAGTTTTTGGGAAATTCGTGAAGTTCCAAAGCTGAGGAAATTTCAAAAGAGACTGTGACTACACTGACTCAAACCACCTCTAATAGTCATGCATTTCCAGTCAATAACATTAAAGACCCAACAGTCAGACTTGCAACTATGGTCATTGGTTACAGGATATTTTATTCCAACAGGATGAACAGTGTGCCATCTACTGTTGTGCATACAACTTACAGGATGATTGTTGAGAATGCAGATTATGACTTATGTGAGGCTATAAGGATCCAATTGATGTTGAACTTGCAATCAATGAAGAAAGACAATAGTCCAAAGTTAAAATTTGGTCAACTGTTGATTGGTCTATTCTTCTATTTTCAGAATTTCCTATCGGGAATCGATGATATTCAATGGTTGAAAGACACATCGGTTACACCTCAAATCAAGAACAACATTAAGGTTATGAAGCACACATTCCCTTTTTTCCATGAACAGATATTTCAATGAGTTCCAAAAGAAGATGAGCATAAGAATGAGGCTACCTGAAGATATGGTGAAAAACTTTACAAAAAACATCTATTTCACAGTCACCACAAACTTTTGTCTCATGGAAGCCATTGAACCCAGGGAAGATGAAATGGAAGAAATGAGTTATGAAGTCAATTATGACTTGTTAATCAGTTATGCCAATAACCTTTTGGCATCTACAGTGGATAAGAAGAAGAAAATACTGGGAACATATGAGGAGCAAACTGCACCTACTCAAACCAGTAGTGCCCAACCCAGTGCTAAAGGTAAGAAGAAGAAATTTGAGCGAGCACCTTTAGTGTCAACCAGTACAAGAGTGAAAAGAAGTGTACAAGTCAAGAAGGAACCGACACCCAAAGTATATGTAAAGAAACGGACTACAACGAAGAAGAGAGGTGGACAACTTATTCTTCAAACAAACTCTGAAGATACTGACATTGAAGAGGAGCCTAAGAAGATGAAAGCAACTAGTAAGAAATCCAAATTAGTAGGAGAAATATCAAAGAAAATTACTCCTATTAATGTTATATCATTCAAGCTTGTGACTAATTTTGAGAGGACTTTAAAGACATTAGGGAGGAAAAGGTTTGATAATGTGAAACAGTATTTTGATTCTTTTGATGATGGACAAAAATAACAAGTTATTCAAGAGGTAATCAATCATTTGTGCAAATTCAATCGGTTACCTTGGGATATTTAAAAGGATGTCTCTGATTCTTTGTATTATGTTCTTGTAAATTTATGGAAAGTAGCTATTGATCAAGATCAAGAAATCATTGACAGAATTTTCATTCAATATTTTTCTGATTTATCTAGAGATGAATTGTTAACATTACTTGATAAATTCAAAGGACAATTTCATTATAAGGCAAGAAGATTGAAGCTATTAGCTAGAAAGTTACAATTTGTTGAAGATGATACCCACAGAATTGCTAAAGACATTCACAGGATGCATGAGCAATTGAAATCACAAACGGAGACTAAAGCTCTATTGGAGCTAAATGATGAAGAGAATATTACACCGGATGTTGTTAAGAATAAGGGTGATACAACTTCTCCACTGGTTATTTTCTTTGTTGATGATATTGATCAAATCCAGGACACCATTGATACAACTGGAAATATCATTGAACCAATTAAGAAATTTGTACTGCAACCGGTCATTTCTGAAATACAGAAAGCAGCTGATACACTGGTTAATGAACCTAGTGTGGTTATTCCACCACCACCAAAGAAAGAACAACAAGTTGATATTCAACTCCCACAGGTTACTACAGTTTCACAAGAGAAACAAATAGAAGTCAAGAAAGAGAAACCTGAGAAAGAGGTTGAAGTGAAGGAACCTGAAAGGAAAAAGGATGAAGAGAAAGAGAAAATAAATGAAAAGGAAAAAGCAAAGGAAATACAGAAAATTGATGATGAGGATGACTCAATAGTCATGAAAGGGCCTATAGATGTAGATAATATGAGTGCATCTGAACTCATGGAGATTGCTTATATGATGCAATCAAGAGATCAAAAGAAAATATGGAAAGAGCAGCAAAAAGAAGCAGAAACAATTCAAATTGTTGTTGAGACTCTATTAAGTCTCCTACCAGAGATTGACACTGGAATTTGACAACCCCTATCGGAAAGCTTGGCCAGTTGGTTGTTGATGCTTCTGACCAACTGAAGTCTCTTCAAGAAGCTACTCAGACTTTAGCTAAGAAGAATTACAGAAAGAAGAGAGAGGAGCAGCTTGTGTCAAATATTGACAAAGGGAAGATTTCTCTATCTGTCAACAAAGATCTTTTAAGAAGTGTTGTTGAGATTGGAGGAAGGATACTGGCCTATACCTCTAACATTTCATTTTTATTTTCTGATTTGAAGAAGAAGTGAGAAGAGATAGAATAGGAACTAGATAGGATATGTGTTGCTTACATACCTTTACAGGATTCAAACTTAGCATTTGGCAAGTCAATTGATGTTCTACAACATCAGTTAGATGTTTATGATGGTGAATAGGTTAAGTGCCTGAGATCTCTGAAAAAACACAAGAACCAGTTGAGACCCAAAGTGGACATCTTACAATGGGCATGCAAAGATGCAAAAGCAGTTTTGACAACCCCTGAAATGAGTGTTGGGAAAAATGGTGTCTCAACCTTGCATTTATGCGAGGTTACTATTTATAGTAAGTTTTCATTTGAGCATGAAATGGTGTGAAACTCTCCCTGAAGCTTTTGGTTGGCTAGATAAGCATTCCGATAAAGTTGCGTCGCAAGGTCACAGCTAGTTTTGAAGATATTAAAGTTTTCATCTTGGAGGGGTGTGATAAAATGTTTAAACTTAATTTTGGGGGCTTTAGAGGCTCTGAAATGCCCTAAAAAGTGGTCATAACTGGTGCAGCTAGTTACGAGGTGATAGATCACTTCGCGAGCTTTCCGGCGCTTCAAACGGTTCGTCAATCGGACACCCGGTTCTCAAGTTATGGCCTCCAGAAGTTTGTACTCCTAAAATAGGAAAAATAATTTGTATCGGATACATAAATGAGCTGTAAAAGGGAGCGACACATTTTGATGTGTGCTTTAACATGTCATAGGGCATCTAGAAGGGAGATAAGGTCGGCTACACCTTATTGGGTGGTTTTAGCCCATGGTTTTGTAATACCGTTTGACGATTTCTTGTATTGTATCTCCTATTTATGAGGTGTGTGAGATAGAGGTTGTGTGTAAGAGTCTTATGGCTATTGAGTTGCCTCTGAATCTCTGATTAGTGGTACTCCTGCGAAGAGCTTGCTCTGCAAGTATGTTGTAATCTGTTTTTGATTGCTCAATAAAATATTGAGCTGCTTTTGGAGTGTGGGGTTTTTCTCCCAAAAGGGTTTTCCCCACGTAAATCACTGTGTTGTGGTATGAATGCTATTATATCTATTTCTATTTTCTGTAGCTGTTGTAACGATCTGAAAAAGTTTTGCATTACTCTCCTCTCAAGGTTAGTGTAGGAAGTTGTTTCCACTACTTAACTTCCTTACAATGAGCACAATAGATGCTATGGAAGAATTCTCTGCACAAGTTATGACAAACATTGAGATCATTGAGACATTAATGGAAACATGGGATAATTATTTTACTCAGATGAAGATTTCTTTCAGTGATATTTTCTTGAAAATTGCAGTGAACACTCCTTGAAAAGACTTATATTTTTGTATATGTAGTTTTTTGATGCAAATTTTGATATAATATATATGTATTTTAATTTTCAATTTGGCATTGTTGTCAAAGGGGGAGTAGAAATATGTATGTGTTATTAAAATTTTGTATGTATTGTTAAGGGGAACTAGATATCTAAAAATATGTTTGTACAATTTTTGTAATCACACTTAGTTGTAGAGTTGTAAAATTTTCTAAGTGTTGCCATCAATGCCAAAGGGGGAGATTGTTGGCTTGATGATTATTTTTGTAATGGATGACTTTATGTGTTGTCATTTGACGGCACACATACACACACATATGTTCACATTATAATGGTCATCTTAGTCTTAAGTTGACAAGTAGGTACTATCATTTGTATAGTGGAGTTCAACAAGTTTGAAGGTGTCTAACCAGTATGTATAAACAATTGGTACATACAACAATAACATTGGTTTTGGTCATTGTCATTAACACCAGTTATGGAGATACTAAGGATATCATCAAGGAAGCAAATGGAGGACTGATGTTATGATGAAAGAACAAGGATCCAGTCAACTACTGAGAAGGGGGGTGAATCAGTAGATAAAAAAACTGATAAACTTCACCAATCTCAAAATCAATCTATCAAAGTAAACTTCGAACTATCAATGCAATATCACTATCAAGATAAAACTATCAAGCTAAACTAGTTGATTGTTATAACAGATTAACAGTAAATAACTTGTAACTCACAAATGTCCAAATACTTTTACTGACAAAAGTAAAACTTCATTTCATATTGTTGTCAGTTATCATGACTTATCAAAATGGATTAAGTAGTTAAGAAAATCAACCATAGAAAACATAACCACAAAAATATTGACCACTTGACACAACATTTTTGACATGGAAACCCAAATGGGAAAAACCACGGTGAGATAAGATGAACAAGATAACTATCTGAACTCTTCTGAAGTTCGCCCTGTTAGGAGCCAAGCCTGTTAAAGCTTTTACAAAAAGTCTTGTTAAGAACAGATCCTGTTAGGGACCACCCCGTTAAGGGATTGACTATAATGCCTTGTTAGAAGCATTACCCTATGAGGAGTAACCTTGGTAAAGAATTTAGAATCCAAGCTAATGGATCACCTTGTTAGAGGATTTGAATACCACCAAGCTTGTTAGAGCTTACCCGGTTAGTGGATTTAACTGTTGTAATTGTTAGAAAACAACATGAGTTTGATGATCTATTTGAATAGCACTACAGTTGCTTGTTCAGATCATTTTCATGCTCCTATCTTCCCTTACTCAAACTACAGATACATCATCCAGTTTGACAACCACACACTCAACTAAAATTTTTCCAACTCTAAAACTAAACAACTCATTGACCTTATAAACAAATCAACTAGGTCAGTAACACAACAAAAACCTAATTCACATAGAGATTACAAAAAATTTGGTTCAAGTATGACTGTTGGATTACATAGCAATCTCTACACATCATTCAAGAAAGTGTCGACCGCTCCTTGATCACCGCTTCATCGAACTTAATAACTCATCATGCACTTTGCATTACATGCAGTATACGTGCTCATTCCCAAGACAAAAACCGTTACCTCATCATGCCAAATACACTTTGAAACTCTCTTCATACAATATGCATACGTGTCATAATCATTAACTCTCGCCATCTAATCATAAACCAATAAAATCAATTCACCAAACTTAATCGGTTAGGGTTTATCAAAACAATAGGTAGGGTTTACTGGTTCAACACTCCAATACTTAGCAATACCGGTTCACTCCACAAACTTACCTACCGGTTACAGTTTCTTTCACTAGCTCTTCCTACCAGTTACAAAACAACATTACAATAATATCATTACCAATTTAATTGACATCAATGACAACATAACATTTCATTAATGAAATCTTCATGCAAATGCCAACAATATCCCCCTTTGGCATTGATGGAAATATAAATATCAATACCATTGATTGTTGTGATTTTGAATAGTAGTCTTGGTTTACATTTTACCATGTCTTCTACTTGTCACTAGAACTTCTCCCATAATCACATAGTTCTTCTCCCCCTTTGACAACAACCTGCAACTTGATGCTCCCCTTGTGGAATAACTCCACTCCTACACCAATCCTGCTATAAAATTTTGCAAGTAGCTCTGGGATAGATGTAATTTACATCATGCTTAATTTACCTCATGAAGGGGTACAACCCCTAGCTAACTTCTAAGATACTCAAAAGTAGTCTTAGGTAGAGGTTTAGTAAAGATATATGCAAGTTGCTCCTTGGTAGAAACATGATCCAAGATCACATCTTTACTCTACTCTTTTTCCTTGAAGAAATGATACTTCAAATCAATATGCTTGGTTCGTGCGTGCAAGACAGGGTTCTTTGAAATATTTATGGCACTGGTATTGCCACATAAGATCTTTACAGGTTCTATAAACTTCATCTTGAAACCTTCTAAAATGTGTCTCATCTAGATAGTCTGGGTACAATTCATATAAGTTGCAACATACTCAGCTTCAGTAGTAGACGGTGAAATACAACTCTGCTTCTTTCTACTCCATGAAACAAGTCTTCCTCCCAGAAAGAATGCTCCACCGGTTGTGATTTTCATATCATCAACATTACTTGCCCAATCTGCATCTTTGTACACCTTTAAGTCAAAGTTTCCTTCATATGGATACCATAATCCATAGTCAACAATACTTTTCAAATATCTGAAAAATCCTCTTGGTTGCTATCAAATGTGTTTCCTTCAGATTCTTCTGAAATCTTGTAACTAGACCAACTGCATGAGTTATATCTGGTCTATTGTGAACAACATAGTGCAATTTTCCAATCATTGACCTGTACTCCTTCTCATCAACAGATGTGGCCTCATATTCCCTCGACAAATTACAACCTATAACCATTGGTGTCCCAACTGGTTTACAATCACTCATACCAAATGGCTTTAATACCTCCTTCACATACTTAGACTGTGTAATAAAAATACCACTCTTCATTTGTTGTATTTGCAAACCTATGAAATTTTTTATCTCTCCAACTAGAGTCATTTCAAACTCACTTTTTATTTCTGTAGTCACACAAATCTGTCCATTTTAATTAAATGAATATTTCATATTTATTTAAATAAAAATCCACTAGCCATCAATTAATTAAATTAATATTTAATTAATTCATCCCCAAACATTCTTCTATTAATTAAATAAATTATTCAATTTATTTTAATTAATTCATTAAATCAAATTCAAATCAATCAATTAAATAAAATCTATTTATTTAATTAAAATCCCCCTTTTCCTCTTTTAAATAAATTAAATAAAACATTTATTTAAATCATTATCCCCACCCCACTTGCATTTTCCTACAAATGCAACTTGCACACATTTATTGAAATAAATAAATTTTTATTTTTAATAAAATCCTATTTTTTCCTCACCCACCAAATCCACTTGCAAAATCTAATCCCCTTCTAGATTCTTCTAACCCCTTCCTAATTAGCCTAATCCATCCCCTAATTATTGTCACATTCCTAAGCAAAATGGAGTCACTTCTCAAAGACTCCAAAGTCTTTGAAAAGCATTTAATGCTTTGTGTGTTCAACAAATTAACCCCCAAAGTCTTCCAAGACCACTAATGGCTCTTACATGACCATTTATGGCTCTTACATAACCATTTATGGTTTTGTCAAACTTCTCCCCCTAAACATTTATTGTTTTGACCATATTCATCCATTTCACATTTGCACAAGAGTTTATCCATTGGATAAAAGTTTTATTCTTTGAATAAAGAGTTTATTCATTCAACCAACCTTGACTTTAACTCTCAAGGTCATATCAAGCATTTAATGTTTATTCCCTCCCCTCTCAACCTATCTCACATTGACACTTGTCATCATGGGATTGGGTTGAAAGCCCTCACATGGATTTGAAATCATTCAATCCTGACCCTTGTTGAGATTGCTCAATCTCAACCATCCATTGCTCCATTTTTCCTATAAATAGAGCCCATTTCTTCATAATCCAGATCCTGAAAATTTGTATGCATTTAAGCTATAGGCATTTTAAGAGAGCATTTTAGCATAATTAACTAATATCTTGTCATTTTGGATTAAATCAATCATTTTAGTATCAATAGCTTAATATTAGCTTCTTTATTAACATTTAGAGCAATATTTCAATCTCAATCCTCCATAAGCATCCATAGTGTAAAAAGCTGCTGAGAGCTACACTATTTTGGAACTTGGAGAGGAGAGGAACAAGGGAGAAGGAGCTAAGAGCATGCTAAGAGGCATTTGGAGATGCCTCATTATCTTTGTTTCATTAGTTAGATATATTAGCATGATTTTAGTGTCTCTCTTGATATGCTTGTTTAGATTAGTCTTTGATTAAATAACACTAACGGTTTCTTGTGTGTTTTGTGTTGTTTCTCTTAGACTAACCTTGCCCATTTAACAGAGCATCATTTGGTGAACTCGACGTGAATCGAAACACCAAAAATATCATTTTTTTTTTTAAAAACTAACATGTTTGAATGTTGAAAATGTCACACAGGTTGCGCTTTGGCGCTATTGAACTCGTTCTCGCGCTATCGACACTTATGCTTTTAGCGCTATTGTAATTGTTTTTACAATAGCGCTATTGCCTCAAGTTCAGCGCTTTTGGTACCGTTTTGGCACTTTTGACGTTGTTTTGGCGCTATTAACCCTCTTTCAACACTTTTGCCTCTCTCTCTTTTCCCTTCTTTCAGCACTTTTGAGTTAAATAGCGCTTATGTTCAAACACAGACTAGCGCTATTGTAATAGAATATCATAAAAATCACCTTGTAACCGAAAAAGTGAAAATTTTAGGCTTGTGGAAGCCCCCCTTGGACATAGATTTTACTAACAATTTGTTGTTTGTGCAGGTTTAAAACTCACCATAAAAAAAATCACAAACTTGTCTTTTTGGTGCTTTTAAAACTTGAACAAAAACAAATTTTCCTTGTTTTCTAGTTAGGGTCACTCGTCTTTTGGTGCATTAAAAATTGAACAAAAGAAACATTTGCTTTCATTGCAAGTTAGGACTCATTTTCTTTTGGGGCTTAAAATCAACAATTTGATTTCCTTGCATCAATTCGGACTTAAAATTTACAATCCACACTTCAAAATTTTGGTGCAAATAAAATTCACAATCAACCTGTCTCAAAATCGCACAAGCCATTTACTTTATGCAAAACGTGTTTTTTTGTTAAGTTGACCAGGACTTCCCATTCCTAGTTTACAAAACATATTGCCTTTGAAAGTTAAAAAGAACATCATGATTTTTGGAGCAACATCTCCAAAATAGTTAGATCACAATGCGATGATGGATTAAAAGGAACAAGTGTTTTTCGTGCTTGGCACACTTGTGCAAAAAGGTCAGTCGAGTGGTCCTACCTCTAACACACACTATCCTCTCCCTTGGCTTTCATGGTCCTAGGTGCAAGAGAAAAGTGTTAGTAACACTCAAAAAATTTATCTTTTTAAGAGAGGCCTACCAAGGGATCGATACTCTTGGGAACGACCTCGAGCAGTAAATCCTTCGAGCCACTATAGAAATCAGGTGAGAGCGAAAGTTGTAGCTTTGGGTATAGTTGTTCCTACAGTGTAATTGGCCGAAAGGACAAATGGGCCCCACCACCAGTTACAAGGCTCTTAAGTGAGTCACAGTAGAATGAACTTATGTCCAAAAACATCGAACATGACTAAACACCTTTTAGTAGTAGCCCACCCATTCTATTGATTGAGGATGTTTGCGATATAATTTAGTGCAAGAGCATAGATGGTTTTGCTCCCAAGATACTCACCATACATATTTCCTTGAGTAGAAACATAGCTTTTTGAAAAGTCACTTGTGGCTTGATAAAAGTGGTGACTCCCCATCATAGGGATCATCTATTTGTTATGCTCGTGCAAGACTTAGTATATCACATCCTTACCTACCAAGGCGGGATTCATAAGGTATGTAGTACCAAAGTCGAAGAAATATCAAGATGTGGGCTAAATTTATCACAACTGGCCATTTGACCTTAGGGATAAAAAGTGTTTGAAGTGTGTTCGTTTTAGTCAAAGACCAAGTGCAAATTGAGCTGACTTCAGGCTTTGGAAATGCACCTTAAAATACATCTAAAAGAAGGGTCATATACAAGTCCAAGGATTGGGTTGATCTAGACCCATACTCATTTGTGCCTTTGGGGCAACATTCTTGTGTTTGTGTGCTTGCTTTGTTTTCTTGTCAAAGAAACATCAAAAGAAGATCACTTCCCAAAAGAAAAACAAAAGTATTCATCCAACCAAACATTTTTCAAAACAACCAAACACATCAAAAACAAAGTACAAACAACAAAGAGTCAAAATTTTATGACCATTCTTCACATCTTACGAAAGAAGAAGCGTCATCAGAATATCAACTTGAAAAGAAGACCATTAAGCTCAAAGGCTTTGATCAAACGAAGGAAATTCTTCTATATCAATAGACAAATCTTTGTCTCCCATACAGTTTTCTTGCGTCACATGCATCTCTACCTTCAAGGCAAAACAAACGAATTTGATTCAGAATCATTGAACCGCGGAGCTTTTATGCAATATAGAGCTCTGAGTTATCACAAAAACCAAGCAGATAAGATTAATCCCAACTTTTTCCCAAACGTCTATATCACATACAACACAGCTCGAGAAATACCACTAACACCTGAAAGGGAAGAGGTAGAGTTTGTCCCATTTGTAACACAAAGTTTTTATTGAAGTTGAAAACATTTCATCCATCATCTTGCTCATACATCATCATTTCATCATCAATCCATTTCCAACTCTCAAAACATTAAGAGGTTCTTGTCCCAAGTTCTCTTTTGGATATTGCTTGAATCAAACTTCACATCACTTTTTAGATTGTTTCTACATCTAGGATAAGCTCATCCTAAGAGACACATCTACGCAGGTTAAAACTAGTTCATGAGTGAATCCTCTCATTACTAGGTAGTTAAATTTGTAACACATCTCAGATTTCTCTACACCTTATCACATCAAAATCTTATCAAACAAGCAAGCAATTCAAAGAAGGAATTTTGGTTACATCTACCTTAAAAGTGCTAGAGATCTACATACAACACAATTCACCAATCATCAATCTCTCATTTCATCAAAAACTCATCATCATTTTCACTCAACTTCAACAAAGACTCATAAACAAAATGGCTCAAACTCGATCACGGTCAAGGCAATGAGAAATAGAAATGGAAGAAGAAGAAGAAGAAGAAAATCTCAATGAATTCCAAGAAGCACTTGGAGGAAATGCGAATGACGAAAACCCAAGTACTCCTACTCCTGCAACAATAGAAAGGGCTCAGCTCTTTAACAGACTATTTGACGAAATACTCAGGAGCAATGCGGATGCTCACTTTTTAAAACTCACTCAAGAAGGAGCAAAACTCCCCTCTGACTTTGATCTTGCCCAATTAAGACAGGCATCAGAAAGACAAAGTCGCCATGAAGAGGAAAGAGGTAGAGATCCCATCAGATATAACTTTCCTCGAGGTAACCCACCACCTCCTCCTCCAAATGAAATGGAGATGTTGCGGCAACAAGTCAAGAATCTCGCCCAACAACTTCATAGTGGTGTCAAAACTAACCAATTCTCACTCAATGACATATGTCCCTATCCTTTTGATAGGAATCTTTATATGCCACCCTTTCCCCGAAGATTCAAAACACCCAAATTCAAAAAAATATAGAGGAAAGGGAGATCCCCGTGATCATGTCAGAGAATTTCATTCTGCTTGTCTCAAAGTGGCATATGAAGACACATACCTAATGCGCCTTTTTCCCCAAAGCTTGGGAGGAAAAACCACATCATGGTTTTCCCGACTACCTGGTGGCATTAGAACATTTGAGGAACTCATCCAGAAGTTTCTAGCTCATTACTCTCATAATATTGAATGCAACATACCATGGTTGATCTGTGCAACACCAAACAAAAACCAGGTGAACTATTCTCAGTATTCCTGCAACGATGGTGTCAAATGTCTAGCAGACGTTCTCTTCAGTTGCCTGAACGAGAACTAGTGGAAATATTCATTTCCAACTTAAACGAAGAAATGGAATTTCACCTGGATGTCAAAGACACAGACTCTTTTAATGATATGATCACCAAGGGTTTGAAATGTGAAAGGGCACTCATCAAGAAAGGACTCATCAAAATCTATAATGAACCAAAGGATGGTCCTCGCCCACGCTTCAATAGTGATAAACCAAGCTTCTGGAACAAAAACAAGAATATCGTCAATGATGGGGTTGTGGATGCCCGGACTATCCAAAATGCACAACCTGTGGTTCGGTTTGCAGGACAAAATCCTCCACCTCAGAATAACACAAATGTTCCTTCCAATCAAGGTCGCATCACATCTCATGATGAACCAAGACCTCGTCAACAAAAACAAAAATGAACATACACTCCCTTAGGGGAACCCATTGAAACAGTATTGCGACAACTCATTTCTCAAAATTTGGTCACTCTACCTAAACTATCAAACTATGAGCCTCAGGTCAAACTAGCATGGTGGAGAGATACTGAACACTGTGAATTCCATCAAGGAGGAGGACACAAGATAATTGTCATCGATTAAAAGATCTTATTCAGGATCTTATTGACCGAGGAGAAATTGATTTTGAAGGACATGACCCAAAAACAACCAATAATGATCATCTAATGTTCAAAAATCCACTTCCATCACAAGATCAAAGGGGTCCTTCCACTTCTAGATGAGGCACTGATACCACTGATTATACACAGGCTGCGTATAATTACACTGTCAATCATCTGTATGATGCCAGTGAACAAGTTGCAACCATAACCTTCAAAAATCCCAACTCAAATTGCAATGTTGTTACACGTCGCGGCAAGGTCACCATAAAGGCAGCTCCACAAGGCACCACCTCCATCCCAAAGCAGTACAATCTTGTGGAACAATTAGATAAGACACCTACGCTTATATCCATTTTAGAGCTATTACGCCTATCGCCCTCTCATAAAACTATCTTAGATCAAGCACTCTAAGAGGCGTCAGTCCCTGCAAATCTGAATACAGACCAATTTCAAGCCATGGTTGGAAGTCTAAAGTCATCACCTTGTCTCACTTTTTCCGAAAGTGACAACTCTTCCTTCCAGCAACCTCATAATGCCTCACTCCACATCGAAGGATTTATTAACCAGCATAGGATCAAGCGAGTCTTGATCGATAATGGAGTAGGCCTAAATATTTGTACACTACAGTTGGTCATAGCATTGGGATATGCAGTAGAATCAATGGATCCTCATAAGAAGATCACAATCAAAGCCTATGACGATGCAGAGCGTTCATCCAAAGGAGCTGTGGTACTACCAATCCGAGTGGGCCCCATGGTAAAACACATCATTTGTCAGGTTCTGGACCTTCCTCTGCCATACAATCTATTGATAGGAAGACCTTGGATACATGCCATGCAAGCTGTTCCATCTACCTACCATCAATGTATCAAGTTACCACATAACGGTGTAGAAATCACAATCCTGGGCGATGCAAATCCCTTTGCGTACTATCATAATATCAGCCATCAACTAGAGATTACTGTTCCTAATAATAGAGAAGCCATTTCTTCCACATCATATATAAGTCTTGCCTCTCTTGCCAGTTCAAACACCACTATACCAAAGCAAGAAAAGCTTAAAATGAAAATAGCAGAGGAAGGTCCTGGGGAATACAACTTGAGTCAACTCTTTTGTGTGGGACAAATGCCCACTTCTCCTAGAACACATGGTAAACCATAGTAGTTACTCCAACAACCACTGATCACGCCAACATGTGCTTTAACACCTTTCATCCTTAGAAAGAGTCAAGAAGAAGAAACCCAAGAGGAGGACTTAGCGAACTGGATCTATAAAGATCCCATCACCACCGATATACCACAAGTTAGACTTCCTACGGATCAGTATGGCAAAGGCCTCCTCATTATGCAAAGAATAGGGTATGATGGTCAAAGTGCTTTGGGATATTGCAAACAAGGACAACATGAACCAGTGCTCCCGGAATTAAAGCCCAAAGGTAATACAGGCCTAGGCTTTGAAAAAGAGATCTTTCTTAAGCTCAGATTCAAAGGAAAACCCAACAAACCATTATGTCAGCCTACTGCAAAGAGGACACCTTTCATTATCAAAGAAACATTGAGCACCATCACAACTGCCCCACCGAGGCTCAGAATCCCAACACAACCATCACCAATGCCACTCATCCCACTAAATGCACTTGTAATCCCATCCGCAACAACAATAACATCCATAACACCATTAGCAGCAGCAACTATATCAGAACCCGCAGTAGCATCTATGGCACCAGCAGTTCCAGCAGAAGCCACGGAGTCAATATTACCGATACTCCCTGTACCAAATTCTTTAAACCCCATCGACCTTCCTATAGCACCGATCATTTCATCTACAAAGGTACATCAACCAATCACACCTGTAGTATTTAATTCAAAGGACATCCCAGTATGGTATAGTAATCGGATGCTGGAAAGTGACTCAAAGACTGACTCACATGAGTGGGAATTTGATTCTGTACAGCTTAACACTTCAGATGAGGAAGATGCATCACTACCTCCACCACGCAAAGACATCCCAGTTTACGGAGAAGCACAGATAAAGACCACTTGGGTTCCTGAACTGGAAACATCTTCCACAGACCCTACATCTCATCCTATGCCCGATTCTGACAGGGAGAGTATCATTAACGACCTTCACCATAACATCTTAACCCTCACTGATACATCTAACGCACTTAACCTAATTGATGAAGTAATGCCCATTATCCACCCTAAACTCATCGAATGGAACCAACCAAATCCCCCATGTCTTGACCTCTTCCAAAATGATGAGGCCATCATTAACTTTTTGGAATTAAGGGATAACCTACCAAGCGGGGATCACAAAGCTGGATTTGCCATTGAACTTAATAGCGCAGCATACTTCGGGGCAGATGCCAAACCTTTCAGCTGCAAAAATATAACAATAAAACATGGATCTTCTAGTGAAAACCACACTGTGGCACTGTTTGATCCAACAAAAGTAAAAAGAAAGAGCGTATCCAATGGTGAAAACCTCTTTGAGGTGCCTAAGGATGAAGGGTTTGACATTCTCCCTACTAATGCACAATAGGAACGATCAACGATTCTCATCGAGGAAACCAAAGAATACAATGTGGGGACTCTTGAAAATCCTCATCTCATACATCTAGCATCTCTTCTCACTCCAGAGGAATAGCCTAAGTTTATAGAGTTCTTCCAGAAGTGTCAGATCAACTTTGCATGGTCATATGCAGACATGCCTGGGCTTGATCCTAATTTAGTCATGCATCACCTCACCGTAGCAGAAGGAGCCAAACCTGTCAAGCAAAAGCTTCGTAAGATGCATCCTCAGATTGCAGTGCTAGTCAAAACAAAACTCAAGAAACTCCTAGATGTTGGTTTCATTAGACCAATTGATTATGCAGATTGGATCTCCAATATTGTGCCTGTTGGCAAACCAAAAGGGGGCATCCGCATTTGTACTGACTTCAGAGATCTGAATAAGGCCTGTCCTAAGGATGACTTCCCCCTTCCCAATATTGACATCATAGTGGATCTGACAGCAGGACATGCCATGCTTTCACTCATGGATGGTTTTTTCGGATACAATCAAATAAAGATCGCACCAGAAGATCAACATAAGATAGCCTTCACCTGTCCATGGGGCACATATTGTTGGAATGTGATGCCTTTTGGTCTCAAGAATGCAGGAGCAACCTATCAACGAGCAATGACCACCATCTTCCATGACATTATGCATACTATGATGGAAGATAATGTGGATGACTTACTAGCAAAATCACTCACCAGAGAATGGCATCTCTACATCTTAGATAAAATCTTTGATAGACTGGAACAATACTGTGTTCGACTTAACCCAAAGAAATGTGTCTTTGGAGTAACCTCCAGGAAGCTTCTAGGATACATTGTCTCAAGCAAAGGCATTAAGGTCGATCCAGCAAAGGTTCAAGCAATCATGTATATGCCACCACCAAAGAATATCAGTCAGCTCAGGACATTACAAGGACGACTTCAATCCATCCGAAGATTCATTGCACAATTGGCTGATAAATGTCACCCATTCACACACCTACTACATAAGAACGTTCACTTTCAGTGGGATGCCCGATGCCAGCAAGCATTTCAAATGCTTAAAGACTATCTCATGAATCCACCATTGCTGATGCCACCACATCCAAGTAGACCGTTGTTACTCTATATCTCAGCAACAAGTACAGCATTAGGTGTACTACTAGCACAACATAATGCGGAAGGAAAGGAGTGTGCTATTTACTACATCTCTCGCACACTGGTTGGCTATGAACTCAATTACACCCCTATTGAGCGAGCTTGCCTAGCAGTAATCTTAGTAGCCACTAAACTGAGGCACTATCTGTTAACCCACAAAGTATAACTCATTGCAAAGATTGATCCACTCAAGTATTTACTCAGCAAAGCAGTGTTGACAGGCTGCTTGGCCAAATGGGTGATGATTTTAAGTGAATTTGACATCGAGTATGTAGACCGTAAAGCTATCAAAGGGCAGGTTATTGCAGATCAGTTGGTTGATGCACCTCTCATAGGTGATCATCCTCTCATTTCCAATTTTCCAAACGAAGAGATATTCATGATCACAACAACACAACCATGGAAACTTTACTTTGATGGTTCATACACTAGGCATGGCTCAGGGGCAGGCATTCTGTTTATCACACCTCAAGGTGACAACATCCTGAAGTCTTACAGGCTCACATTTCCATGTACCAACAACATCACAGAGTATGAGGCCTTGATCACGGGACTCCGGCTAGCCGTACAATGGAAATTACAAGAACTACAAGTATATGGCGACTCCCAACTGGTCATTTGATAAGCAACGGATGAATATCAGACCAAAGATGATAAACTCATGCCATATAAGCAAATGGTGGACACTCTAAAGACATCATTTACTACTATCACTTTTGAGCAGATACCAAGAGATCAGAATCGAGCTGCTGACGCTATGGCTACCATCGCATCTCTACTAGATCTTCCATAGAATTCAACACACTATGAGTTCTTGGTAGAACAGCTTTGGATTCCCGCTTATGATATCCCCGAATCCGAAATAATATGTCACCTTGTCGGTTCTGAATCCCCATGGTATGGTGAGTTTTACACCTATCTCCGTGATCACACCCTTCCTCCCAACCAATCGAATAACCAACGAAAAACCTTCATTCGCCAAACTGCTTGATATACCATCATTGTCGAAACCCTATACCAACGCGGTCTCGATGGTACTCTCCTTCGATGTCTGGAACAAGGTGAGATAAAAAAGGCTTTGGAAGAAGTCCATGAGGGAATTTGTAGGACTCACTCAAGTGGTCCGTCACTAGCCAAGAAACTCCTGTGCAATGGATACTATTGGCCATCTATGGAAAAAGATTCCTACTACTTTGTCAGAAAATGCAAGAAATGTCAAGTTCATGGCGACTTGATACATGCACTAGCCTAGGAATTACAACCAATCACAACACCATGGCCCTTTTGTCAATGGGGCCTTGACCTTGTAGGTAAGATCCATCCATCTTCATCCAATGGCCATAAATTCATTATTACTGCCACCGAATATTTCACAAAGTGGATCGAAGTTGTTCCACTTACCCAAGTCACCGGCAAACAGATCGCCTCATTCATCCTCAACTACATCATCTGCCGGTATGGTGTGCCCATGTCCATCATCACAGATAACGGTCTTCCTTTCAAAAATCAGGATGTCCGTGAACTTTGTGAAAAATTTCATATCCAACACCGCTTTTCTACTCCCTATTACCCACAAGGCAATGGTCAGGCTGAAGCATCCAATAAAAACATATTGAGGATCCTAAAGAAGACAGTCAATGATGTCGGTCGTGATTGGCATGTTCAACTAAATCCAGCGCTATGGGCATATCGAACTAGCATTCGAACCCCTACAGGTGCAACTCCTTATTCATTGGTCTATGGTGTAGAAGCTATCTTTCCTATTGAGGTCGAGATACCATCATTACGGGTTTCCTTGCATAATCTGATAGATGACGAAGAATATAGAGTATCCCGTCTTCAGGACTTAGAGTTACTTGATGAGAAGCGACAAGCTGCATATAATCACCTCAAAGCCTATCAGGAGCACATGAGTAGAAGCTACAATCACCGGGTTAGATCTCGTACATTTGAGGTAGGTGATCTTGTTCTCTGAGAGAATCCTCACAACCAACCAAGCAGAGAACATTAGGGCAAGTTTGAATCAAACTGGCTAGGCCCATATGTTGTCACTGTTGTGTTCGGGTCCGGGGGCATATCAGTTGGCTACATCAGAAGGAGAACCGCTTACAGATCCAATCAACAGCATGCACCTCAAACGGTTTTATACCTAAGCTGAACAGAGCATCAGGCTCCCCTGCATACCAGAAAATACAAAAACATTCAAAAAAGTAAAGAAAAATCATGCATCCAAACGGTGAACAACCACTCTGATGGCACCTTGGGTAAGTACGATGGTGAAAACCTGGCAAAGAGGCGCCACTCGTAAAGGCTCTGACTCCATTGTCTTTCAAGCTCATTGCGATCACATTCATACACACATCCATCCATCTAAACCATGGCTTGTTATTTGATCTGTAATCAAAGAAAGTACTTCATGTGTTTTGCATCCCGCTTTGTCATAATCATGTCTACACTTGGGGGCAATGCCCTTAAATCTAGTTGGTGGAAGTGAATTCTACATTACTAGTGATTCATTGGGTAAAACATTCAAAACTATTTCACAAAATCCAAAAAACATTCAAAACTATCTCACAAAATCCAAAAACATTCAAAACAATTCAAAATCCAAAAACATCAAAAAAATCAAACAAAAAAAACATGGCAATACATTTTACATACCCATATGAGCAGATCCCAAACAAACATTGCGACATACTTAACAAAATGACCATTTATCAATCAAACCAAACAACATCAACAATCTACACAACAAACTGTCTTCAACAAGGATGCATCCTTCCTTACCAAAACAAAGACAAGATGACATTTTCTTTGACAAGAAAATTTTGTTTAAGCTATCATATACTTTGATTGATTTATGGGTTATTTATTTTAGGTTCTTGCCACAATTGTTTGTATCGTTTGCACATTATTTTCGATGAAGTTTTGGGGCATGTACTAATGGTGTCTACATGGGGAGTTCACCAAGCTACGTAATCTGATGCAAAATGCAATTATAGATCATTACGGCTTGCTAACTACAGCGTATACCTTGACCATATGGGCATGAACCATTACCAAGGATCCTTAATCTTTATTCTTTATGTATATACTATTTATTTGCAGGTACAATGCTCATTCTTTGGTTCCTCCTCATCCAATTGGATAAAGGTTTTATCTCTTAGTATGGTATGCACTTGTCTCAGGATATGATCAGCCTAAGATCAAGGAGGACGATCCAAGTCATGCATGAACGGCGATAATCCTTGTCTGTTCCGCAAGCAATACTCTGGTCGACTTGACCCTTATATCAAGTCATTTGTATTAACTTGCTATATAAAATCCATGAAAGGAATATTCAGATCATCTTGAATCATTATGTCAAGATGCTTGTATTCTCTTCCAACATTTTAAAGCTCAATGATGAAAATAGAGCACTATGGATCGTCATTTCATCTCATCTATCTATATATTGCATTCTGTTGCATATCACCCATCTATTCACTCATTCATATGTAGGCTTTATATGCAAAAGTGACCATAAAAGCTGGTCTTGGATACAATCACGACCGAGTACTCTGATACATCATCAATGCATCATGCCAAGTCTTAAAAACCTTGCATTCCTCATGGTCATATCATCATCGCATTTAGGTGCATCTTGCATTAAGTACATTCATGTCATTTTTAACTTTGTGTGTAGTTCATTTTCTTGGCCTTTAGTTTTCATTAATCATTTGCATCATTGCATCAATCATAAATAATTAGATTCATTCATGGGATCAAATTGTCTTTGATTGTTTTAAATCATCTACTCGGCATTTAGTGTTAATTATCCATCATCATTTCATCATCCTTTATCATTTATTATTGCATACATTCATTTATAGTTAAAAGGTGCATTCATTTATTATTATGTACCTTATTATGTTCATTTTTAGGATTCATTCACATTGCATTCATTATCCTCTTTTTAATTGCATTAAGGTGCAATTATTAAAACCATAAGTTATAATATCATCACATTATCATTTTTACTTAACATCATATTTAAAGCATTTAGAATCATAAAACCATTTGTTTCCAAAACACATTGGTTCATACCATTTTATATGTCCATTTTACATATGCATTCGTTTAAAGGCATTATCATATAAACATTTGTACTTTACATTTTGTTTATCCATATTGCATTCATTTAACAAACATCTAGATGCATATTCATACATAACATCATTTATTCGACCATTGCATTAACATCATTGCATAAATTATCATTGCATAGGAAACACCAAAATCTTGTTCATAAATTATCATAAGCATACATCATCATCATGGCATTACATACATAAAAGCATTACATCAAAAATCAAAACAAATCATACATATATAAACCTGCATTCATATGCCAGTATCGTCATAAAAACATGCATATAAGAAACATCTCATCAAATGCATACATGTACACATATCCATCTAAGCCATAACTCATCATCCTACATAAACATCCATACATAATCAACTGCATATCATCCAAATATGGGATCTCCTCATATATATCTCATCTCATATATCAGAGTGCAATGAAGTCTACAAAATCGGCTACCAAGAGCCATCCAAGATACAGTCCAAATAATAGACAATGATACAATACATATATGCAAAAAAATGTTCTCTCAAATGCCACTCTGGCCAGATGCTATACCACCACCTCCATCTCCACCTTCTCTCCCACTGATGCCCGCACCACCTGATCCATCTCTCTGTGGAGGCCTCATCGAACCACCACTCCCCCCTGCATCCCCTGATCTCTCCCTCCGCAGTGGACCCATCACACCCCCACTACTCTGCACCCTCTGTGATTGCTCTGATCTAGCCTACCGCATCTGAGAATAACTGAGAGTTGGCTGACTAACCGGCACCACCTGCTCATATAAACCCCGCCAGTAGTCTATCTCCGCCTGTGCTCGTCGCATCTCCCTCATCACCTCCCCCGTAGGCCCCTGTGCTCCTACTCCAACCCGCACTCTCTCTTGCAACTCTGCCAATCTCTCCACTGCACTATCCCCCTCCCACAGCACCACCGCCAGCTCTGACTCCCGTGCAAATAGCTGCACATCCCTAGCTGCCACCTCCGCCTCCAAATCCTCTATCTGAGTCTGCAAACGTACTATCATATGATCTCGCAAATCTCCAGTAGATCCCTCCCCGATATCCATGGCCGCCTCACCTGCACCACCCTCTCCAGTAGTCCCCTCCCCTTTGTCCATCGAGATCTCCCTCTCCATCCCCCTCCCGCTCAGCTGAACTCCTCCCAGTATCAATGGTCCCTGTGATATCTGTAGAGGCAGTCCACCTCTCCCTCTCCGCTGACTCTGCATCCCCAACCCACCACCTCCTCCACCTCCTCCATCTCCTCCACCACCTCCTCCACCTCCACCTCCTCCACCTACCCTCAGTCCTCAACCTCCTGCCCTGCTCTGTCTCCGTCCCCTCTCAACCTCAAAAGCTGGGATCGACTCTGCTGGATCCGATAGTCGTAAGATCGGGTGCGCTGCCCGGTACTGCATGTACTCATCTGTAACACCCGCATCCACGACCCTCGGTCGTATATCCCACGGTCTTGCCTACAGTGTCTGAAACTCTGCCAGTGCCTGATCATATGGTAGCACTGGCCCCCATGTGTACCTATCCCGAATAACTCAAGCATACTCTCCTGATCCACTGGGCAGTCCCTGTTGCCGCCCAAACTGTCTCAGCACTCTCCCAGGCACCTGTCTCTCCACATGGTATGTGGTCCTCCCAATGAGGAATCGAGTCATAAAAACATAAGGCGGTGCCTCTGCGTCATCATCCCATGGCTCACACTCCAAGTATGGCCGCCATATAACTGCATCCAAATCATCTAATACCCGCCGCCACCACTCTAACTTCCCCAGGTGGGGCTGACTCATCATACCGCTATACATGAACATGTATGGCTGATCTACTACTCGAAATCTCAGACTCACCGGTCGAGTCACTGGTAGGTGCTCCCAAGCCCAAATATGCAGCAACGTCATGCCCACTGCTAAGGAACCCCTCCCCCGGTAAACCACCTCATGGAGCTCCTAGTACAGGTGCATCAGCACGCACGGCCCCCATGCAAATCGAGTCCCCTCGGTCATCATCATCTCGATAACCTGTCCCCATCCGACGGCCAAACCATGTGATCGCCTGTCTGGACAAAGAAGTCCTCCCACAATACCTGATAAAACTGCTAGAAGAGACTCATATAACATCGCTATCTCCTCCCAGGCAATGGAGCCATCATCAATGAAAACATCCTCATCAAAAATCCTCTGCACTGCAAGAGTCCCCCAGGATCTATCATATGTGACTAGCTCCCCCCAAATCGGAATCCATAGGATGCGCCACACATCCTCTAGGGTCACTGTCATCTCCCCCTGTGCCAAATGGAAGGTGCACATCTCGCTGTGCCACCGCTCTGTTAGTGTTGTGATCAATCCGTGATTCATACGAATCACGGGTATGTGCATCACCTCATATAGTCTCGTCGCGGCAATACAGTCTATCTCCGCCTGTGTCAATCGATCCCGCAACCCTTGTGTCGCAAGATGGCACTCGCGTAACTGCAACACGCGCAGCTCCTCTGCACATGGACATTCATCAATCACCATCAGTTGTTTTGTTTTCAAACTTTCTTAAGTTTAAACCTAGACTATCAACAGATACTTTGATCAAGTATCTTCGGGTCTCAACAGGTAAGCAATCATGGCAACCTAGACTTCAACAGGCATTTATCCTAATGACCTAAGTCTTATCAGGCTGCTATGGTTCAAAACAACTCCCACTTCACCTCGCCATCCATCAATCATTGGCATCGGGAGATTTTCTACATCCAAACTGGGGCATCTCTTTATCCTAAAATAAAAGCGCTATTATACCATCAAAAGTGCTAGTTTCCCAACAATAGCGCTACAACCCTCGCAAAAGCGCTCAATCAGCTATCCCATAGCACTCAAACTACAAATGCACTCAAACAACTACACAGTAGTGCTATTAAAGTTCAATCACGCTCAAGCATGCCCTCAATAGCGCTTATTAATCAATAGCACTTAAACTTGCATACAATAGCGCTACAACAAAACCAAAGCGCTCAAACAATGGGGCAATAGCGCCATTGTGGTGCAGTAGCACTAGTTCATGGAGCAAAAGCGCCAAAACCGTAGTTCCCGTGCTCTTGCTCTGACTCGACTTGGATTCAGCTAAAAACCTATCAAAAATGCATAAAAATTAAAATTTTGAATTTGCGTACCGCTGGTCCATAATCGTCTGGGCGCTGGAACCGTCGAACTCGCTCAAATCTATGTTCGGTAATCGGTATCGGCATCCTGACTGCTGCTCGCTCCTCCAAAATGTCCCTATCAGAGCTCTGATTTCCAACTGGTCGCGGTCACAAATGATCTTGTTTTCATCCCTTTCACCCCATTTATACCTTTCGCCATCACCGTAACTTTTCCTCGCTCACCGTCGTGGTCCTCGTGAACTTCCCGAGCCCCCCATTTCTCCAGTTTTTCCCTCGTTTTCTTCTATTTTTCACCTGTATGGCTAACTTGTTCTCTTCTACCACCTCGCCAATTTTCATTCTTTTTCGAGAGATCGCCCGATTTTTTGAAATTTTTTGGCCCATCTCTCAAGGGGGCATACCACCCATTAAATTTACATTTTATGGGGCATTTCTTCACATCAGTTTTTCTTTCTTTGAAACGACGCGATAAACCGCACCGTCTCAAAGAGGGGCAAATGTAGTCACACAAATCTGTTCATTTAAATAAAAATCCACTAGCCATCAATTAATTAAATTAATATTTAATTAATTCATCCCCAAACATTCTTCTATTAATTAAATAAATTATTCAATTTATTTTAATTAATTCATTAAATCAAATTCAAATCAATTAAATAAATAAAATCTATTTATTTAATTAAAATCCCCCTTTTCCTCTTTTAAATAAATTAAATAAAACATTTATTTAAATCATTATCCCCACCCCACTTGCATTTTCCTACAAATGCAACTTGCACACATTTATTGAAATAAATAAATTTTTATTTTTAATAAAATCCTATTTTTTCCTCACCCACCAAATCCACTTGCAAAATCTAATCCCCTTCTAGATTCTTCTAACCCCTTCCTAATTAGCCTAATCCATCCCCTAATTATTGTCACATTCCTAAGCAAAATGGAGTCACTTCTCAAAGACTTCAAAGTCTTTGAAAAGCATTTAATGTTTTGTGTGTTCAACAAATTAACCCTCAAAGTCTTCTAAAACCACTAATGGCTCTTACATGACCATTTATGGCTCTTACATAACCATTTATGGTTATTTCAAACTTGTCCCCCTAAACATTTATTGTTTTGACCATATTCATCCATTTCACAATTGCACAAGAGTTTATCCATTGGATAAAAGCTTTATTCTTTGAATAAAGAGTTTATTCATTCAACCAACCTTGACTTTAACTCCCAAGGTCATATCAAGCATTTAATGCTTATTCCCTCCCCTCTCAACCTATCTCACATTGACACTTGTCATCATGGGATTGGGTTGAAAGCCCTCACATGGATTTGAAATCATTCAATCCTGAACCTTGTTGAGATTGCTCAATCTCAACCATCCATTGCTCCATTTTTCCTATAAATAGAGCCCATTTCTTCATAATCCAAATCCTGAAAACTTGTATGCATTTAAGCTATAGGCATTTTAAGAGAGCATTTTAGCATAATTAACTAATATCTTGTCATTTTGGATAAAATCAATCATTTTAGTATCAATAGCTTAATATTAGCTTCTTTATTAACATTTAAAGCAATATTTCAATCTCAATCCTCCATAAGCATCCATAGTACAAAAGCTGGTGAGAGCTACACTATTTTGGAACTTGGAGAGGAGAGGAACAAGGGAGAAAGAGCTAAGAGCATGCTAAGAGGCATTTGGAGATGCCTCATTATTTTTGTTTCATTAGTTAGATATATTAGCATGATTTTAGTGTCTCTCTTGATATGCCTGTTTAGATTAGTCTTTGATTAAATAACACTAACGGTTTCTTGTGTGTTTTGTGTTGTTTCTCTTAGACTAACCTTGCCCATTTAACAGAGCATCAATTTCATTTGCAAATTCATTGCTCATGTCATCATTTCCTCCAAATATGATATCATCTACAAACACTTCACTAACCAGTATCTTATCTCCATCAGATTTGAGATATATTTTACTATCTTCACTAGTTCTCTGAAATCCTATCTTCATCGAGTGTGAATGAAGCCTTTCATACCATGCTCTCGGTGCTTGCTTTAATCCATATAATGCCTTATGAAACTTACATACCATGTCTTTCTCGTCAGATAGAGCATAACCATTTGGTTGCTCAATATATACTTCTTCTTCCAGTATTCCATTAAAAAATGTTGACTTTACATCCATCTGGTATACTTTGAATCCATGGTGTGTTGCAAATGCAGGTAAGGTTTTGACACCTTCCAGTCTAGCCATTGGTGCAAAAGTATCACCATAATCTTCTCCTTCTTCTTGTGCATAACCTTTTCAAACCAATCTAGCTTTATTGCGAACTACAACAACATCTTCATTCAGTTTGTTCCTGAAAACCCACTTAGTACCTATCACATTTTTATTTACCAGTCGGGGTACTAGAGTCCAAGTGTTGTTCTTCTCTATTTATCCAATCTCCTCCTCTGTAGCTTTAACCCAATGATCATCTCCAAATGCTTCCTTAGCAGTTCTAGGGTCAATAGTGGAGATCATGCAAGAATCCTCTCTGATTCTTCTTCTAGTCAATACTCCAGCATCCTTATCTCCAATAATTTTTCCAAAATTGTGATTCAGTCTCACATACCTCGAAATAACATGATCATTATCTACACATTCTTCTTCATTGTTAACATCATCTTCTTATGAATCTACCTGTTCCGGTTGAACTGATGCAACAACATTCTCTTTATCGGTTTCAAGTTTCACAAGTTCTGGTTCCAAAAACAAAATGCAAGGATCTCCATCCTTTTTCTCCACACCGGTTTCCCCTGAGACTTCAAGATACTCATCCACTCGAACATCAACACTCTCAATGATTCTTTGTGTCTGGTTGCTATAACATTTGTAGGCCTTACTCTTGGTGGAATAACCAAGAAATATACCTTCATCACTTTGAGCCTCAAACTTGCTAACATAGTCACCTCTCTTCATAAAACATTTGCTACCAAATATCTTGAAATAACCAACATTAGGTGATCTACCATACTAGTATTCATAAGGAGTCTTTTCGTTACCTCTTTTTACCAGAATCTTGCTCATTGTGTAGATAGTTGTGCTGACAGCTTCTCTCCAAAAATTCTTCGCTACACCTCCTTGTATCAACATTGTCCTAGCAACTTCAACAACTAACCAGTTTTTTCTCTCTACAATACCATTCTCCTGTGGTCTCCTCGGTGCAGAAAGTTGTCATTTGATACCATTCTCTTCACAATATCTAGTGAAGTCCTCAGAAGTGAATTTTCTACCTTGATCAATCCTCAGACACTTTATCTTCTTACCACTCTCCTTTTCAGCTAAGGCCCTGAATGTTTTGCACTTACTAAATGCCTCTATTTTATCCTTCAAGAATGTGACCCACATCATTCTTGAGCAATCATCAATGAAGATCATGAAATATCTATCACCTTGAATACTTTTAGTCCTTATTGGTCCACAGAGGTCTGTATGAACCAAATCTAATAGATGTTTTGCTGAAAAAGATTTTCTCTTGAAAGTTGAGGATGTCATTTTTCCCAACTAACATTCCTTACATAGAGCATTAACCGGTTTGTCCAACTAAAGCAAACCTCTTATTGTATTTGACTTACTCACTTTAACAATGCTATAAAAATTTATATGACAAAATCTCCTATGCCAAAGCCAACTATCATCTACTTTAGCAATTAAACAGTTGCTGACTTTAGGATTTAGGTGAAACCAATTTCCTTTAGTCTGCTTGTCGGTTGCAATTAGTTCACCTTTTCTCCCATAGAATTTGCACATACCATTCTTAAACTCCAATGGATATCCTTTGTCATTGAGTTGGGTAACACTCAACAGATTGTGCTTTAGACCTTCAACCCAGTAGACATCATCTGCACTGCTCTTTCCATTAAGAGAAATAGTTCCCTTACCTTTAACCATGCACAGTGAGTCATTACCAAATCTTACAACTTCGCCATCAAATTCCTTCAAAGAAATAAATTTTCTCCGATCATCGGTCATGTGATGTGAACAACCACTATCAATGATCCAATCATCATAATTATCCATTCATGAAACTAAAGCCTTTTGATCAGATGTTTCCTCTTTAATGGCTACAAACACAATGTCTTCATTAGCATCACCATCAGATTCTTCATCAGTGATACCACCATCAACTGCAATAAGACAATCTCTTTTGCCTTTTCCCTTGTACTTCTTGAATTTCTCTTGCTTGTGCTCATTATCACAATTAGGACAGTTAGCAGCTATGTGTCCAATCTTGTTGCATGCAAAAAATTTCAAAGGTTATTTACCTCTATATTTGTCAGTACCTATGGGCAACTGCTTGGCCAACAATGCTTCAAGCTCAACCAAATTGTCTTCATCGTCAACTTCTCTACTGGATCTAGATTCATAACTGTGACTGACATCTCTACATTTCCTCATAGATGGGTTAGAAACAAAAGCTCTAAATGTTGATTCATATTTATGAATACTACCATCATAACCATTTAATTCAAAAGAAGTAAACTTACCAATGATGGAGTCAAGGGTTACCTTGGTTTTGTCAATAGATTTCAACTCCTAAATGGCTGCAACTCAGATAGCATAGACTGGTAGCAGGGTTCTCAATACCTTACTAACCACTGTGGCATCTTCCACTTTACCACCAACACTTTTGATCTCACCAACTATCTCTTTTATCCTCTAACCATATTGTTGGATATTCTCACCTGCAGCCATCCGCATGTCATCAAACTTTCCTCTTAGACTCTCTTCCTTGGTAATCTTTACATGTTCATCACCACTATAAATCTCTTCAAGTTTCTTCCATGCCTCATATGCAATCTCCAGACCATAGACATCTACATACTCTGCATTAGACAAAGAACGGATAATAGCCTCCAGTGCTTGATTGTTTTCTTGTTGCTCTTTCTTCTGATCATCAGTCATAATCCCACTAGGTGCAACATATTGAGTATTACCATGTTCCCAATATTGATTTCCAAGACTCTTGATATAAATTTTCATTCTATCACACTCAATATCCTATAGTTATCTCTATTAAACTTCGAACCTTCCTTCTTCATCATAATCTACAAGATCTTTACCTCAAGTTGTTAGTCTTAGACCTTAGAGGACCTAAGATGCTCTGATACCAATTGATGATATGATGAAAGAACAAGGATCCGGTCAACTACTGAGATGGGGGGTAAATTAGTAGATAGAAAAACTGATAAAATTCACCAATCTCAAAATCATTCTCTCAAAGTAAACTTAGAACTATCAATGCAATATCACTGTCTAGATAAAACTCTCAAGCTAAACCGGTTGACTGTTATAACAGATTAACAGTAAACAACTTGTAACTCACAAACGTCCAAATACTTTTACTAACATAAGTAAAACTTCATTTCATATTGTTGTCGGTTATCATGACTTATCAAAGTGGATTAAGTAGTTAAGCAAATCAACCATAGAAAACATAACCACAAAAACATTCACCACTTGACACATTATTTTTGACATGGAAACCCAAATGGGAAAAACCACAATGAGATGAAACTCACAAGATAACTATCTGAACTCTTTTGAAGTTCGCCCTGTTAAGAGCCAAACCTGTTAAGAGCCAAGTCTGTTAAAGCTTTTACAAAAAGTCTTGTTAAGAATAGATCCTATTATGGACCACCCAGTTAAGGGATTGACTATAATGCCTTGTTAGAAGGAATATCTTATGAGGAGTAACCTTTGTAAAGGATTTAGAATCCAAGCTAATGGATCACCTTGTTAGAGGATATGAATAGCACCAAGCTTGTTAGAGCTTACCCAGTTAGGGGATTTAACTATTGTAATTATTAGAAAACAACAAAAGTTTGCTAATCTGTTTGAATATCACTACACTTGCTTGTTCAGATCATTTTCATGCTCCTATCTTCCTTTACTCAAATTGTAGATACATCATCCAGTTCGACAACCACACACTCAGATAAAACTTTGCCAACTCTTAAACTAAACAATTCATCGACCTTATAAACAAATCAACTAGGTCGGTAACACAACAAAAACCTAATTCACATAGAGATTACAAACAAGTCGATTTAAGTATGACCATTGGATTACATAACAATCTCTACACATCATTCAAGAAATCCTCGACGGCTCCTTGAACACCACTTCATCAAACTTAGTAACTCATCACGCGCTTTGCATTACATGTAGTATACTTGCTCATTCCCAAGACAAAAACCATTACCTCATCACACCAAATGCAATTTGAAACTCTCTTCATACAATATGCATACATGTCATAATCATTACCGCTCACCATCAGATCATAAACCAATATAACCAATTCACCAAACTTAATCGGTTAGGGTTTATCAAAACAACAGGTAAGGTTTACCGATTCAACACTCCAATACTTAGCAATACCGGTTCACTCCATAAACTTACCTAGCAGTTACAATTCCTTTTACTAGCTCTTCCTACCGGTTACAAAACAACATTACAATAATATCATTACCGATTTAATTGACATCAATGACAACATAACATTTCATTAATGCAATCTTCATGCAAATGCCAACAAGGACAATCGGTTTATGTGTTTGACAAGGTTAACCCTTAACTGGTATTGGTGTTCTAACTGGCTTCACTAATTATGTGATGAGTTATCACCAGTCGTGATGAGTTATCCCTAACCAACAGATTTGGCGGCAATCTATGATGTGTTATGCGAGATTGTCTAGATACACTGCACCTAGGAAATTGTGATGGAATTCCTGAGCCGACATGAAATCTAATGTCTATATAATGACATTGTGATGAACTATTTTGTATCATGCGAGATATAGTTGATGTTGTAAGTTCAAGTTGTTGTGAATTGCAGAAGTAAGTCGGTGATGCAATATTGAGTGAGTTGAAGAGGATCTATACCAACAAGATGTGTTATCATTATCTCATCCCTACTTGTTGTTTTCTAATCACTACAACAATCAAATCCCCTAGCAAGGTAAGCTCTAACAATATTTTTGTACAAATCCTATAACCAAGTGATCCATTAGTTTGGGTTTTGAAATCCTCTATCGAGGTTACTCCTAACAAGGTACTACCTTTAACAGGGTACAACTCCTAACAGGGCATTGGGATCTTTAACCAAATTCGCTCCGAGCATAGCACTTTGTAGACCTTAATCGGTTAGTTACCTATTACTGCAGATAGTTAACTTGTGAGTCCCATCTCATCGTGATTTTTCCCAGTTGGTTTTTCCACGTATAAACACTTGTGTTATGGTGGATGTTTTACTTGTTGTGGATGCTTTAATATCACTTTGGATTGCATGCATAGTATTTATTAAGTTGGTTAATTGTCTTTACCGATTTGTGTTTAAAGTGGTATCGTTTTTACTATCACTGATTCACCCACCCCTCTCAGTGCTTTATAAGTCTATCAATTTGCATCTAGTAACCATAAGAGTTCCAACAGGGTCTAACCCAAACTTTTTCAACAATTCCTTCACATTCTTAGATTGAGAAATGAAAATGCCTTTGTCAATCTATGTAATCTGCAATCCTAAGAAGAATGTCATCTCACCTATCATAGACATCTCAAATTCCTTTTGCATATCATCAACAAACTTCATATTCAAAACATCATCTCGTCCAAAAATGATATTGATGCACACTAAAAAGGATTCAAGAAACACAAGATTCAAATGTTAGTGTTGTTAGTGGCAATCAAAAATGAAAGATGAATGAAACTACAATCCTAAGCATGCATACCAAGAGAAATATAAAACAGATTATAGAAAGCACACAAAAACGAAGTAAAGACACAAAACCCTCCCAAATTCTCTCCAACATGCTCATAGTTGCTCCTCCCTTGTTCCTCTCCTCTCCAAGTTCCACATGAGTGTAGCCCTCAGCTTTTTGCACTATTATGGATGTCTTATGGAGATTCAAGATTATGAAAATGACTAATTATGAAAATACAAATAAGCTAAATATGAGAAAATACCTAATTAATCTATGTTAATTTTATCCAAAATAACAAAGAAAGGTGCTTCTAAATTCTCTCTCAAATTTGGTATAAGTTTGATGCATACAAGATTTTTTGATCTAGATGAAGAAGGAATGGGTTCTATTTATAGGGAAAATAAGGCAATGGATGGTTGAAATTGAGTAATCTCAATAAGGGCCAGGATTGATGGGTTTGTGATCCATGTGAGAGCTTTCAACCCAATCCCAGGATGACAAATGTCAACATGAGATGGCTTGAGAGGAGAGGGAAGAAGCATTAAATTCTTGAGATGACATGAAGGTTACCTTAGGAGGTAAGGTTAGGCTTGAGTTGAATGAATAAATCCTTTATCCAATGAATAATACATTTATCCAATGGACAAACTCTTGTGCAAGAGTTAGTGGGGATAACTATGGTCAAAGCAATGAATTTATCCAATGGACAAACTCTTGTGCAAGAGTTAGTGGGGATAACTATGGTCAAAGCAATGAATGCTTGAAGAGACCCATGAGTTAAACAAGGGTTGAGTTAGAGGGGAAGTCTCTAACCATGTGGGTGAGTTGAGTTTAACCATTAATGGTTATGTAAGAGCCATAAATGGTTATGTAAGAACCATTAATGGTTTGGAAGACTTTAAGGGTTAACTTGTTGAAGATATAAATTTTTTAGTGCTTTTCAAAGACTTTGAGGCTTTGAGAAGTGACTTCAAGTTGCTTAGGAATGTGACAATAATTAAGGAGGGTGATTAGGCTAATTAGGAATGGTTTAGAAAAATCTAGAATGGGTTTAGGAGAGTCTAGTGGGTTTGATGGGTGAGAGAAAATAGGATTTTAATTAAAATAAAATTCATTTATTTCAACTAAATAGGAACAACTTGCATTTGTAAGAGAATGCAAGTGGGGGGGGTTATTTATGGATTTAAATAAATATTTGTTTATCTATTTAAAAGAGGAAAGGGGTTAATTTAGATAAATGTGCTTTATTCATTTAATTGATTTAGATTGTGGCTTAATGAATTAATTTAAATAAATTGAATAGTTTATTTAATTAATAGGAGAAGAGTTTGAGGATGAAATTAATTAAATATTAATTTAATTAACTAATTTTTGATGTTTAAATAATCAAATAAATAGTAAATATTCATTTAATTAAGTGGACAAATTTATGTGACTACGGATATCATCAACAAAGACTTCAACAATCAAAATGTTATCACTATCAACCTTAAAGTATAAATTACTATTAGCAGTACCTTTATAGAATCCCAAATTCAACAAATACTTATCCAATCTAGCATACCAAACTCTAGGGGATTTCTTAAGTCCATTCAATGCTTTCTTCAATTTGCATACCATACCTCCTTCATTTGATAAAGAAAATCCATCTGGTTGCTCAATGTAGACTTCCTCTTCCAAATCACCATTCAAAAAGGTTGACTTGACATCCATCTAATATACCTTAAAATTCTTGTAAGTGGCATATGCAAGCAATAGTCTAATAGCTTCAATTCTAGCTAACGGAGAAAAAGTATCCTCATAATCAATACCTTCCATCTATGAACACCCTTTACATACCAATCTTGCTTTGTTTCTTACCACTTCATCGGCTTCATTCAGTTTATTCTAGAACACCCATTTAGTACCAATCACATTCTTGTCTTTAGGTCTCAGAACAAGCTCCCAAGTGTTATTTTTCTCAATCTGATTCAGCTCTTCTTCCATTGATTTTATCCAATTCTCATCTTTACATGCTTCTGCAACATCTTTAGGCTTAGTCTTTGAAATCAAACATGTCTCTTCAACAACAATCCTTCTCCTAGTCACCACACCTTTACTCTTATCACCAATAATCTGATTTTTTGAATGATTCAATCTTACATATCTCGAAGTCTTTAGATTGTTCTGATTCTTAGGTTCTTGAACTTCTTCACCGATAGCAGCAATATCTGGATTACCTGTCTCTATCAAATCATTATGCGTCAAGATCTCAGTTTGCATAGGCTTTGCAATAGCATCTTCATCATCAAATTCATAGCATCTTCATCATCAAATTCATATCTGCATGCTCTGATATGCTCTCCAAGACATTCATCTACCTTCACATTTGCACTTTCTATTATTTTTCTTAGTCTCTTGTTGTAACACCTATAGGCCTTGCTCTTAGTAGAATAACCCAAGAAGATTCCTTCATCACATCTTGCATCAAACTTTCCTATTTTTTATCCTCATCTCTCTTGATATAATATTTACTTCCAAAAACTCTGAAATATCTAATCATAGGAACATGACCAAACCTTATCTCATAAGGAGTCTTACCAGAATCACCTTTTATGTGCACTCGGTTGAATATGTAAACAACAATGCTAACAACTTCTCTCCAAAAGGTTTGTGCAACATTTCCTTCCATCAGCATAGTCCTGGTGGCATCCAAAATGGTTTTATTCTTCCTTTCAACAACTCCATTCTATTAAGGGGTTCTAGGAGTAGATAATTGTCTTCTAATTCAATTCCTCTCACAAAATGTATCAAACTCTCCTTGTGTAAATTCTCCTCCTTTTCAGATCTCAGGCACTTCAGCTTCAATACTGACTCAGTCTCCACTCTAGCATTGAATATCTTGAGTTTCTCCAACACTTCTGATTTTTCCCTTAGAAAGGTAACCCACATCATTCTAGAATAATCATCAATCAACAACATGAAATATTTGTCACCTTGCATGCTTCTCACTTTAATAGGACCACATAATTTTGTATGCACAAGATCTAACAATCCACTAGATGAATACAACTTACTTTTGAATGCAGTTCTTGTTTGCTTTCCCAACTAACATTCCTTACATATCAGATTAGATGGCTTCACAATCTTAGGAAAATCTCTAACAACTTGAGTATAACTTATTCTTATCATGTAGTCAAAATTAACATGACACGTCCTTCTATGCCATAACTAACTTTCATCAATCTAGGCAATCAAACAAATTTTCTCACCAGCATTCAAGTGAAAGATATTACCTTTAGTTTTAGTCCCTGATGCAATCTCTATACCAAAGGCATTTAGGATCTTGCATTTACCATTCTTAAATTGCAAATCAAATCCCTTGTAAACCATTTGTCCAACACTCAAAATATTATGCTTCAATCCTTCAACATACAAGACATCATCAGTGTTACGGTAAGTGCACAAAGATGGTGGTCAAAAAGGGGGGTATAAGTGGACACTTTTTTTCTGAAATCAGGTGAACCTAAACTTAGAGGCAAAATTTGAAAGTCATCCACTCAAGATATGACGATAATAAAAAAACAGATATTGTAGTACTCTGAATCTAGTTTCCAAACTACTAAACTTTTTCAAAATTGGATAAGATTAAGGGGGTCAAATCCTTCACGCACGAAAAACTGACCATGTTTTTTTTCTGAAAAACATAACATAGTGTCTGACGTGGGCATCAAAAAAGTCATAGTTAGATTTAGTATTTTGATAAATCCTTTGGTAGAAAGATAGTTAAGAGTGAGCACTATAATATATGTATTTTTTGTAATTTTTTGTTGAGTATTTATTTTTTTATGATTTTTCCAATCGAGCACATCCTGAAAATTTGGTACATGTTCGTGCGCGAAGCATAAGTTGCACTAAACAAATCGAAAATACTTTTTTTTAAAAAAAATTGTAAAGAATCAAGTGTACTACAATAATATATAAAGTTTTTTAAATTTGGATACATATATCAAAAGTTATTCAAAAAATGGTGCACCTATGTCTGTGAGAACTATGGAGACACTAGTAAAAGAAATTCAATAATAATATGTTATTGTTGTTCAAATTGAAAAAAAAAAATATGGTTAGAAAGCTCAGAAGATGGGTGAAAATATGGTGGAAATTTTAGAAATACCCACTTTATGAAGTGTAAACTTGATGATGACAAAGTTGATAAACCAAGTTGATAAAATAAAACATGTCAAAAATGAGAGAAATGGAGGGAAATCAAACTTCCAATCGGTAGCTTTGTCATCCAGGCCTATTTTCAAGCCTAAAAAGTCAAAATCGCGTACGGGGTACTTATGGTTTAAAAAGCGCGTATGGGGTATTTATAGTGTAAGAATCACGTACGCACTTGTTTCCCTTTAAACAACGCGTACACGCTATCTTTACTATAAACAGTGCGTATGTGCTATTGTATAATATGATATTCTATGTATAATATGTGTATATTCATATAATATATGTAATATATAATATGTGTATAATATGACATTGTATATATAATATGTTTATATACATATAATATATTAAACATATATATACACATGTAAGTGTATTGTCTCTCCCTCTCAAACACATACAAGGTCTCTCTCTCTCTCTCCCTTCCTCCATATCCCATCCCTCTTTCTCTTCTTCTCTCCCTCCATACCCCACTGCAACTATGTCCGCACTTCTATAGAAGTAAGTGAATTTATTTCTTATCTGCAACTTCCTCTTTGATTTTTATCATGTATTCTCTCCCTCCCTCTACCTCTCCCTTCCCCCCATGTTCTCTCCCTCTCTCCCTCTCTCTCCCTCTCCCCTCTCCTCTCCCTCTCCTCTCTCTCTCTCTCTCTCTCTCTCTCTCTCTCTCTCTCTCTCTCTCTCTCTCTCTCTCTCTCTCTCTCTCTCTCTACCTTCCCTCCCCCCTCTTCTCTCCCTCTCTCCCTCCCTCTACCTCTTCCTTCCCCCCATTCTCTCTCTCTCTCTCTCTCTCTCTCTCTCTCTCTCTCTCTCTCTCTCTCTCTCTCTACCTTCCCTCCCCCCTCTTCTCTCCCTCTCTCCCTCTCTCTCTCTCCCTCCCTCCCTCCTTCTCTCTCTCTCTCTCTCTCTCTCTCTCTCTCTCTCTCTCTCTCTCTCTCTCTCTCTCTCTCTACCCCCTCTCTCTCTCTCCCTCCCTCCCTCCTTCCCTCTCTCTCTCTCTCTCCCCTCTCCTCTCCCTCTCTCCCCCCTCTTCTCTCCCTCCCTCTACCTCTCCCTTTCCCCCATGTTCTCTCCCTCTCTCCCTCTCTCTCCTCTCCCCTCTCCCTCTCTCTCCCTCTCCCCTCCCCTCTCCCTCTCTCTCCCTTCCCCCCCTCTTCTCTCCCTCTCTCCCTCTCCCTTCCTCCGTACCCCTTCCATAACTTTTTTAAGGCTTAGTAGCGCGTACGCGGTACTTATTACTCATAAGCACGTACGGGGTACTATTCTCATTATTCGATACCCTGGGATAACATTTTTAGGCTTAGTAGCGCGTACGCGCTACTTATCAGCCAAGAATACCATTGGGCTTGCCAACATTTTATGGCCTAGCAGCGCGTACGCGGTTATCAATGTAGCGCGTACGCGGTTTATAGACATAGTTTTAGTTGCCCAAGAGCCTCAACAACCTCAAAAGAAGTTTTTGAGGTCGTTGAAGGCCCCAGTGGAACTGTGTCTGCACTTCTATCACTGTTGTATACATAAAAGTAAGTGAATTTTATTTTTTTTGCATGATTTCAAATGATTGAATTGTTGTTTTTATTAGTTTTTTGTTTTTGCATGGTTTCAAATGATTAAATTGTGATTGTATAATAGTTTGATTCCAAAAAATAGTGATAAGATGCATACTTATGGTTATTTATTTATTTTTGAACTTTTCTTTACACATATATGTAATGTGATTCTATTTAGGTCAACCAATCTCAACCATGGGAAAGAACAAGCGAGGAACGATGGAACAACGAGAGGCTCAAAAGGAAAGACAAAGGCAATGTATGAAGAAATTGCATGACATAAGAACAATGCGAGAAGAAGGTATGTCAACCTCAACATCTCAATTCGATTTACCAAACGAATATAATGCACCTAATGCAATTGAAGAAGAAACATTTGATAATTTACCATTTGAACCTAATGCAATTGAAGAAGAAACATTTGATAATTTACCGTTTGAAGCTAATGCAATTGAAGAAGATACCGCATTGAATAATCAATTAAATGATGAACATATTACACCTTCTCTACTTGATGAATTGAATGTACATAACGCACCGATGTTAACACCTCCTAGAATCATTCGTAGGAAACCAAAGTATCTAATTGACATTGATGAGAATATATTGAAGTCAATCCCCAATAAAATGAATGAACGAACTTGTAGGAGAATGGTTAAAATAATATGGCAAAAATATTTTAAAAACTTAAATCAAACCGCAAGATGTCAATTAATTGTTCGAATGATTAAAAATTTGAATTTTAGAGAGACAGTGAAAATTCTAGGCCTAAGATCATCTAAAAGTAATAGTGAAAGAACTATTGTCAGAAATCTATTTGATGCATATCAATCTATTGGTTCAAAATCACGTAGTAAAGATTCTAATGCTACTCGATGTGTCATTACATCAACCATAATGAGCAAGAAAATAAAAAAAGATCATTTGATAAGCAAAACAAGTAAGTCATTGAACGTTAGTAGAACAACATTAAGTAAAGCATTAAAGAGGTGAGAACAAATAGAGGAACCTAACAATAATTCTCTTTGGGCATTCTCAGGTAGACTACCACACAAAGAGAAGGTTGTTGTAGATGCACTAAAAACATTAATTGAAAATTTTTGGCATGACAACACAAGAGTATCGCCCAACCAAAGAGATGTTGTTAGAAGGCGAATTGGGTCTAAAAATCATGATCCACATGCGAAACACTATTTGGATATGACTCAAACTAAATTTTATGAAAGATTCCTTCAAAAGTTTCCTCAAATAAAAATTTCTCAAAGATTTTTTGAAATGGCAAAACCTTTTTATATTAAGATTAATCATGTACACACCACGTGTTGTTGTAGGATGCATATTGAATTTTCCATGCATTGTGATATTTTTCGTCATATTTGTTCTAGTTTGCACACTAACGATGTTTTGCAGGAATGTAATATACAAGCACCTCTTAAGTCGGTAAGAGAATTTATTTCAAGTGTGTTATGTAATAGACATGATGGTTGCATTTATTATAAGATGCCTTGTTTGGAAGGTTCTTGTGCTATATGTGGTGGTTTGCAACGTTTACCAAGATGCATACATTTGGAGAGCACACATGAAATTGGTACGAAACTAGTTTCTTTTGGAAAATACAAGACAATCACATATGGAGTTAAAAATGGAAAAGATTTGAAGAGATGTGAGCTAGTGAAAAATGATATATGTGTAGCTCAATTTATGAAAATGTTTCAAGAGAAACTAGTTTATGAGTACATAATGCATACACATAGAGCTTGATGGTTAGATGAGCTATTCAAGTTGTGTAAGGACACATTTCCTCTTAGCACCATTGTCTCTATCGTTGAATTCACTGAAAATTATACACTACAACCTCAAAATGAAGTGCAATCCATGTATTATCACTCTACACAAGTTTCTATTTTTATACACATAGCATTCATGCATGTAGATGATAGCACAGAGGAGGATAGAAAGGTTGTAAGAGAGTATCACTTCTACATAAGTGATGATCATACTAATTCATCAAAGTTTGTACAAGGATACTTTAAAGTTTTCTATGATAGTTTAAGGGAAAGGAACATACGATACAACCGACACTTAATATGGTCAGATAATTGCACCGCACAATTCAAGAATGCAAGGATGTTTTATTGGCTGACAAGGATGCATGTGACAAGCGGTGTACAACATTTTTGGAATTTCACTGAGGCTGGACATGGTAAGGGAGAGCACGATGGTGCAAAAGCATGTGTGAAAAGAGCCCTAGCCAGGGAAGAATTGAAGTATGAAGGTGGTGCTGAGTTGGTAGATGCAGAAACAATTGTGCGATGGTGTAAGTCTACGATAGGTCCAGGTAATCCAGGTACGTCATTGGTTCGTAGATATTTTTGGTTGATTAATAAATCTAACATTGAAAACTATCTAGATTGTTGTACAGTTGTAGGATCGAGTGACATGCACTCATTTATGAGTTCAAATTCAAGTTCACTAGTAATTTATACGAGACAGATGGTATGTTTTTGCTCTTCATGCATGTATTGTTTGTGGGAAGAATGTGAATCAGAAGAATGGGTTGACAAATGGTCTTGTAGACCGTTGGTTCCCATTGGTTCCCATTGATTCATATCAAATTCTCAAAGCACTACAATTGAGCCAGATGGAGACATTAGTGGATTTTGACCATGTATCAAACCTACTGGATTCAGGTGATTTTTTGAGTTGATTTTTTTGCAAGTATTCTTTTTGGCTCATTTTGTTGTACATCATACTTTTTTTTTGGTATTAATTAACACTTTATAAAATGCAGGTCATGTGTGTGCAGTTGTTGTAGAAGAGAACAATGAAGAAGGAATAGATTACTATTTGTGTCGTTATATTGAGCCTAAAAGAAAATTGACAACCACAATCATTGACGAAGAGGGTATTGAGTACCCAATAGGGTCTATTGTCATGACAGGAACATGGCTTCGGAGATACCCTATCAAGAATTTTGATGTTTGGTTGTTCAAGGACTTTGAAACACACAAACATATTCTTCATTTCTCTAACCTTGTTGTTGCAACAAATATTCATTTGATGAAGTATCGTGGTAGACCTCATAATAAGATTTTATGGAAAGTTCGTGAATCTAACCACGAGGCAATACTTGACACAATACGGGTTAGAGCCGATCCTGAAGGCTCACTTGATTGATTCTACGGTTCAGAGTAGAATGATTTTGAGAATTTTGTATAAATCGTCGACGAATTGTTCTATATTCGTTTTTTGTATATATAAATGCCCATGAGCTGATTTTTACATGTTTAGGGGCATAATTTTGTATATTTAAGTGGCAATGAGCTGATTTGTACATATGTACATGCCAAATTTTGTATATTAAAATGGCGATGAGTTGAATCGCACATATTGTAATGCCAAATTTTGTATAAAAGCCCATGAGATGATTTGAATATTAAAATGGCGATGAGCTAAATCGCATATATTGTAATGCCAAATTTTGTATAAAAGCCCATGAGATTATTTGTAAGACAATTTTTTGTATAATCAAATAGCCAAGAGCTGATTTGACCATATTTAAAGGCAAATTTTTGAATAATATGTGACTATGTTTTGAGTATATGTGATGTGTCCCTGGTCAATCATGAGCATTCTTGATTCTTGTTTAATCATGGATAATTATTTGAGTCATTATCGGGTCATAGGGGTGATAGATTGAAACTAGATACAATTTGAGCAAAAATTGTCATTGTTGTCAAAAAAATTGTCAAAAAAGTTATCAAGCAACTTCTACATTGCGTCGGTAGGGTATGACTCTCGACATTCTGGTGCTTTGGGATGCATGACAAGGGCATGCCTAGCATAAACATGCCCACCTAGACACGCTCGCAACGTCGGTTTGTGCACACGAGGAACATAATCAATTCTAGCCAATCTTGCAACTTTTCCTTGCAAGCAACTGACGGTTTTCTGAGCAGGCGAAAAAATGCTACTAATTGAAAATGGCTCCGAGTCGTCAAAAACCAAGATAGGCCATTGTAGAGGAGCCTCACATGACCCCACGAGATCAAACAAATTGATCGTATGTGTCGTGGATTGGAAGAAACAGTCCATCAGATTTTGACAATTTTTTGGACTCAGGGCACTTGAGATATCTCACCGGTAGGGTATGAATCTCGACGTTCTGGTAATTTGGGATGCACGAAAGGGGCCTTCCTAGCATAAACATGCCCACCCAGACACGCTCGCAATGTCTGTTTGTGCACATGAGGAACAGAATCAATTCTAGCCAATCTTGCAACTTTTCCTTGCAAGCAACTGACGATTTTTTGAGCAGGCGAAAAAATACTACTAATTGAAAATGGCTCCGAGTTGTCGAAAATCGAGATAGGCCATTGTAGAGGAATCTCATGTAACCCCGCGGGATCAAACAGATCGACCATATGTGTCGTGGATTGGAACAAATAGTCCGTCAAATTTTGACAATTTTTTAGACTCGAGGCACTTGAGAGATCGCACCGGTAGGGTATGACTCTCAACGTTTTGGTGCTCTGGGATGCACGACAGGGGCATGCATAGCATAAACCTACCCACCCGGATGCGCTCGCTACGTCAGTTTGTGCACATGAGGAACAAAATTTGACCATTGCGAGCGTGAGGGTGCTCTCGCACCAAACACATTGTTTTTTATATTCATATTATCGATTTTTGTTGTTTATAATCATATTGTTAATTACATATGCAAATATTCATTTAAATTTATAAAAGTGCAGCCACCAAATACAGTGAATACACAATAATGAACTGAATACAAGGAGTTTTGTAGGGTTAATTCAACATTTTAGAAATTTTATCAAATCATATTCCACGATTGCAATGCTTTATATCATATATTTTTGTTGTTTATATTCATATTGTTGATTACATATGCAAATATTCATTTAAATTTATAAAAGGACAACCACAAAATACAACGAATACAAAATAATGAACTCATTACACATTTATTGGATCGAATATCGATATTTATATATATATAAAAAGGCATGTCTGCCAAGTCAATAGAAGTATTACAAAAATGTGGCATATGCCATGTCCAAATCGATATACAATAAAAATGTAGAATATATCTACATGTATTGGTCATTCTATGACCAAAACTAACACTATATGATCCTAAACTTCTGGTGGATCATCAAAATCAAGCCTCTTCGGTGCAGTACACGGCTCTGTAGATGGCTGCAAAACCACAATTCAAAAGCCAAGTTAGAATTCTTTTGTAGAAAATAGTTCACAATTAACATCATAACTATGCATTTAACTTTAATTCCTTTGCAATTGAAATGTAGATTACCTCATCGGCTGATCCAGGAGCTAATGTATTCGCTCTCCTCTCCTTGTCACTCTTAGGAGTTTTCTTGAAGACAGACTTAAATTGATCCACGTTATGGTCGTACCGCGAAGGAGTCTATTGTAGATTAAATGTACAATTAATACAATGTACTAACATAAATATATCAAAAACACTTAAAAGCTATAATATAGAGAACAATGACGTACTTGTGCTTGAGATGCTTCTCAAATGGACTGAGGATGGCTCACCATCAATGTAGAAACTGACGCTATTACCTATACAAAAAATGTACAAAGATTAAATACAATTAATATAATGATAAGTATTGAAGGTTGAAAACAATTAATTTTATATATCAAACAAAAGTGTACCGGATCCTAAGATGCTTCCCTAGTGCAAGGAGGAGGGTTCGCCATTGACGAAATAGGTATGGATATTTCCTATATGAAAAAATTATAAGATTATAATATATCACAAGTTCACATGTACGTGTGCATATAATCATGAAATCAAGAAAATAAAGTAGAGATACATACCTCCGCCCTCTCTTGATCCGCGGGCGAATCAGGTGCATTCAACATATCCACAAAGCTCAATGGCCGTTGTACATGTAAAATAGACAAAAAACACTAATCAATCTCCAAACCCCAGCTAATACTTGATTTCAACATTTTCAAACAATCGTACAACTAAAAATGTGTTCAATTACCTTCTTCACACATTTTGGCATCTTCGAGGAATTCTTTTTCTTAGGACGAGCCCTAGACATGGAGGGAGTACCCTAAAAACACAAAATTAACATGAGATATTAGAACAGATAATAAATTAAACATAATTTTAAAAATCTAAAATGAAATGAATTGCATATTCCATCAAAACAATACATAAAAAGAGTTGTACAAAATATCATACCGTATAGCCTTGTAGGCCAAAATCGATCGCTGAGAGCGTGATGTCATCAATCTGGGACATTTCATCCCCTGTCAACACCTACAAACCAGAAATTGGACCAAGCATTAAAGATAGTTAGTATATCTTGTATTTTTTTGAATTCAAAGTGTACTATTCTATTTTAACATGTTACAAAATTTATACCTCAGGTGTCGAAGTTACAGTTGTGGTAACTGGGGGAGGTGTATGGGATACCACTGCTGCATCCTAAAATGCATATTATTTGTCTCAATTTAAATTGATGTATAAATGAAAATTCATTTATATAATTACAAAATTAGAGTGACTGATAAATAAAATGTTATGAATTCAAATCAACACACCTGTGTCTGTGGCTCATGGGCAAACACCATGTCCATCAACTTATCTGTCAGCACGACATCCTCAACTGTGTGAGCCTGACATCTACAACCGCAAATTGTGCATAGATGATATGAGTATCCATCTTCACCGGCTGCATCATCTATCCCCGAGCATATCCCCAAGCAACTGACACACATATGCTCAATGGGCTCTCTGTCGCACTCTAACGGCTCATCATCCAATACAATAGGGTGTGCTAATGATGTCCCATGCTGAATGATGGCACCAATCAATGTTGTGGCTGCCTGAAGAGTCTGTAGCTCCATCGACTCTTTCAGCTCTAATGGGACAACCTGATGCACCTTGGGTTTGGGTGCTAGGGGGCAGCGACTCTCCACGGCTAATCGCCTACGGGCTCCAGGTCTATCTTGGGCAGAGCCACCACCTCTACCATGAAACTCTCTCATGTCAAAATAATTTGGGCACACATTGAGCACAAACTCACAATATATTTTTCTCAAAAAATATAATGGCACCTCATAATTATTACAAGGTGGATCGTCAAAGACCATCCACCACCTCTGCCAAAAAAGATTCTTCATCTGCACATTGGTACACCAATGTATGGGAAACCTCTTTGCATTAGGAGGTAATGACTGACCAGTTTTGGGTTCAACAAAAAGGGCACATATTTGTTGTTTAGAAATATTTGTGTTTTTAACTCCATTGTATGATAGCCCATTGGCATAGAATTGATGACGCCTATCCCTAAAGCTTCCCCATTTGGTAATTTATGTGGAAACAGTTATGGCACCACTAGCTAATGTTTCTAGGCTAGTGGCGAGGGATTGATGATGGTCAAGTTAAAAAGTTTTCAATTTTACAATCAGTCTATTGATTTTGGATGTATTTTGCCCTAACTGATTAATTAATTCTTCCTGTGTTTCGGCTGTGCAATCAAAAGGAGGAATTGGGGGTTGTTCTTGTGTGTTTTCAGGAGGTGCATTTGGTTGTTCTTATGGGTTTTTAGGAGGTGCATTTGGTTGTTCTTGTTCTGGATTAGAAGAATCTGGTTTTTGAAACAAAAAATGAAAAAACCTAATCAAAATTAATGAAATTAAATTCAAAATGTAAAACAAATTGCATAAACTAGAAAGAAAGACAAAAATAAACAAAAACTAACCTTGATCCATAGCCTGGAGGAAAAATTTAGCACCCCGTTCGCGGTTTAGGTTAGAAAATGGGAAAAAAACAAAGTAAAAAATGCACTTTTCGGGTAAATGAGGACCCAGTTTTTTTAAAAAACTTTTTTTATCAGGCACCGCGTACACGGTTTTACTGGGATTATTAGTGCGTACGCGCTCATTTTCTTATAAGCAACGCGTACACACTAATTTTCCTAGGCGTAGCACGTACGCGCTTAGTTTCCTAAACGCAGCGCGTACATGCTACCTTTTCTAGGCTCGGGAAGAACAAACCTAAGCGCATATGTGGGAATTTGAAATTTTAAAACCGCGTACGCGCTGCCTATTTTTCCAAGTTTCTTTTGGGTGATGTCCACTTTTCTGACCACTATCTTTGTGCACACATCCGTTATGCTTACCATTAAAAGATATAGAACCTCTACCACGAATCACGCAAGCTTTATCATCTCCAAATCTCACTATACCACCATCATACCTCTCCATACTCACAAATTTACTTTTGTCACCTGTCATATGATGTGAACAACCGTTGTCAATTACCCATTCATCTTTCTCTTCAATTTTAGCAGCCAAATCTTTCTCCTCAACAATGCAACTTGTAGGATTAATTGGTACCAAATCATCTTCCTTGATAGCAATAAATACAAACTCATCTTCTGAATTCTCATTCTCTAATTCTTCATCTGTTACACCTTCATCAGCAACATAGTAACACCTCTTCTGATAGTTGAACTTTTGGTTAGGCTTATAGGGATTATCATTCTTTTCATGCTTCTCATATCTATCATACTTGTCAGACCTATCGTGCCTTTCAAATCTATCATGCTTGTCATATCTAGACATTCTCTCAAGGCACCTAGAAGCAAAATATCCTATCTTATTACAAGAGAAACATTTCAAAGGTAACTTTCCATCATACTTACTGATTCCCTTAGGCAATCTCTGAGCAATAAGGGCTTCAAGCTCATCCAGTTCTCTTTCTTGCTCTTCCATCTCTCTCTTTTCTCTTTCATATCGGGATACCCAACTTGAACTTTCTCCCAGATCATACTTCTACTTCTCGGATACAGAAGATCTTAATGCACTCTCAGATTTACCATGTAATTCTCCAAATTCACTCAACTCAAATGAAACAAACTTTCCAACCAACATGTCTCTTGTCATAGTAGTCACACTTCAGATCTCATCAATAGCAGCTACTTTATGCTTGTAAGCAGGATGCAATTATCTCAACACTTTAGCAACAATCTCATCTTCTTCAAGAGTTCCACCGGCACATCTGATGTTCATGACAAGCTCATTCACCTTAGCCATAAAGGATGTTATGTTTTCATCTTCTCCCATCTTCAATGCCTCATACTTCCCTTTCAAACTCTGCAACTTAGCTACTTTGACTTGAGCATCTCCTTCATACAAGGTCTCTAACTTCTTCCAAATCTCATGTGCAATCTTCAAACCCATCACATTTTTCATCTCTGAATCGGTCAAGGCACTCAACAATGCTTCCTTATCTCTTATGCTATGTTCAACATCCTTGATCTCAGTAGCAGTAACTGGTCCATTCTAAGGAACATTGTAGACATTCTTTGTAATCTTCCAATACTCGTATCCAAGACACTTCAAATGAACTTCCATTCGATCCTTCCATATAGTATAATTGCTTCCATCGAATCTAGGACTCCCCTTCTTGAACACATAAGTTGACATCCTGGATCTCCTCAAGTGATCAAGCTTCTTTCGAAGGATCTAGCTCTGATACTAATTATTGGCAACAACAATGAAGGATAACTGAGAGGGGGGTTGAATCGGTTTTCACCAGATTAAATAAATTAAATACAATCTCATATTTTAATCAACTGCAGCAAGAATAAGGATAAAGACAATAACAACAACACATAACACCAAGATTTTGATGTGGAAAACCTAGTTAAGGGAAAAACCACTATGGGAACCTACCCACAATAAGATGATACTCTACAGTAGTATGTGTAAATATTAAAATGGGGAATGCACATGCATTCAGGCACACCGCCTAGAGATCAATGCTCAAAATACAATGACCCAAAAGGATCCAACCCTCAGGGAAGGTTCACTACCTTAAAATTATATTCAGACTACAATCCGGATTACATGAACTACAAAGATAGCATCTGCTAATGCTTGATGAGAGTTCTGGTTAAGCTCATTTGTCTGCCCTACAACAATATATGCTCTATACATCATATCAAAGGATAAATTCACTTATGCACACATACACTACTCTCTGATAATGCAGACACCACATCGACACACAAACTACACAACGCCTATTTATACAATTCATCAACCTTGACTACAAGGTCCAACATATCCTACATTAATTAACACTAAATGTATGCATAATATAAAAGGATAACAATAAAATAGTATGTCCTAACTTTTTGACCTATGAAAACTTTTTTTTGTTTTTTTTCAATTATAACAAGCATACTACTAATAATATGAAGATAACACTAACTAATGATTTTTGACATTTGTTATGTCAAATTCTATTTATAATTTTTTTAAAACTAGAAAATCTTTTCTTTTATTTTAGTATTTTATTTTCAATAGAATGTTTCTTATAATTTCTATTAATGAGTAATATTTATATCCTATATAACTTGAGCTAGAAGTAAAACACTTCAATAATTAAAAAATATATATATAATTACTAATTATGATTCACAAATAATGTTTTTTTTAAAAACACTTTTTCATGATTTAATACCTACATCTTCACTCCCAAAATCAATCATCAAACTACTCAACGATTTGATCTATAATTCCTGATCACTTATTTCATATGCATTCCTTTTTTAAAAATTATATTATTAACTTTCAATCTCAAATTTAAGACTTAATCTAAAGTTTAACAAAACTTACTCTTTATCTTCCTTGAATTATTGAATACTTGAATTATTGAATACAATGAACAATCTGAAATATCTTTTCAAAAAACATACACAATTTATCTAGAAACATTTAGACAAAAAAAACCTTCCCCCTTCCTCCTACTCTAACAAAGATAACAAAGATGACTCATTATTACCTTATCCCATCAAATCAACTAGTTTCAACTCATTTAAAAGGAGGTATGGGCACTACTCTCCTTCCAATGAGTAGTCAGACCTTGATTGAACTCCACTACTATTGTCCTTTGATTGAGGTTATCTACTGTTTCAAAAGTTACTGTCTCCATTTGCTTTTTGTTTTGCTTAAAAATTGACAAGTCTATAATTGGTTTAATAGTACAAATTGCCCATTATTTTAAAACAAATTAGGTCAACTACCTACCACTACATCTTACATCTTGTATCTGCAAATTAATATAAATAAATTATGCAATAAATGCTTGAAAGAATAAAGAGAAGCCAGCCTTTTTCCCACTAAAATTTCACTAAAATTTCCATATGTAAAGGAGCACGATTATTAGATACCATACTTTACTGTAAACATCAAATCGTAGGAGTCTAAATTCAATGGGAATCGATTTTTATTATCTTATTTCTTCCTCCAAGTCAAACCGATTCAACAAAAGCAGATCGACAATTCGGGCATGCCCTTTAGGATTGAGTGCCCAAGTCAACAATCAGATACGTCATTCCCAAATTCCTTTTCATGTTCTTGTGTTCAAACAAGAATTGATCAGTACCAGTCAAAAAGATCAGCGCACCCAAGGCCATAGATCTGTGGTACCAAGATTCTAGATTATTACTAAGTTTAACCCATTACGGTTTCACTTTTCAACAGACTATAAACTTCGAATTAGCGACTTAAATGAAGTCGATTGATGGGAATGGGAGTACAAGTCAAGTTTTCCCACACGGAATTCTTTTTCATTATTTGCAAATGTTTCAAGACCGAGCATTACCTGGTGGGTACAAATTCATGTTTATCGCTGTAATTACTTCACTTTTCTTGGTTCTTCAGCATGAGGCCACATAGTTTCTTTACGCCCTGCGCTATTTTCCTACAGATCACGGCCTGCCTCGCGGCTTCTTATGGAAAATGTCACAGCCCTAATTTTGATTGCGCAGGTATAAATATGTCGTACCCTTTTGGGATTCTGAACCAGGGCTGTGGTCTTCTGGGCTTCCAAGTGGACTGTGAAGGTAACCCTCAGCTACATGTCCACAGAAATGACTACAGGATACTTAATGCTTCCTTGATCTCTCAAAGACGGATTACCATGGTAAACCAAAAGCTTTTTAAAGCCTGCAGCTTGGACCCGGATGTGTATGATGATCTCAGTAATTCCCATTTTCTGGTTTCGCGTCAGAATTCCAATATTACAGAGCTTCGAGACTGTGGGAAGAAAATACCCAAGCAAATCGTTAAGTTCCACTGCAATAATAGGAGTGGTGAATTTGAGGAGTGGTATTTTGGGTTTGATGTAGAAAAGTCCGAGTCTTGCACCGAAGTCTATTCAGTCCCTGTTTTGGAAAAGCCTAAAACGATGCCTAAACAAAGCTCACAGTTTATACAGCTTTTGCGGAGAGGATTCCAGGTGGAATGGCAGGATCCTAAAATCATCTTTCCAGATTGTGGCAGCTGTGAGGCAACAAAAGGGATTTGTGGTTATCATCCTTATACTGAAACTTTTTGCTGCTACTGCCCAAATGGAAGCACACATCTTTTCAATTGCTCGGATGGTAAGTTAAATTTATCTCTTTTTAAGTTCTATTTAGTTTTTAGATGCATTCTGGGCATCACGGGTTACAACTAATTTTAAATTCTAATATCTTCATCATTGGCTTCAATCTTCCCATCCCTGAAGACGATGCAGCAGAAAGATTCCAAGAGTCTGGCACTATTTGTCATACACTGCAAATAAGAGATAGCTTGAATATTCAAATTTAGGTCCTCCTTACAATCCTCCTGCAACCTTTTTTTTGAAGTTATCAACACCACCTTTGGTATATACAGCCTATCTGCTAACCATGGAACATGGTATTCAAAATGCTAGTTCTACATAGATGAACTTTCTGCACTCCTATTAAAGCCACCTTCTAGTTTCTACTGAACAAATTTTGAAGGCGATCTAAACCATTTCAGATCATGTTGCTTTAGTCCAATATCATAGTAATTCCATTCTGGGCTTCTCCTTATTTAGCATAAGGAATCTTGTAACTTACTCCTTGTTAAAGAAAATGGATTTTCTAGTTATTCCATCTTCCTTTCTTCATTGAGAGATTGGAAGAGAGTTTAATCTGGATTAAATTGACATGGGTAGTCTAGCACTTTTAAGGAGTAGATTTTCTTATTCAGGTATTGCTGTCCTGTGATGATTAGGTTAAATCTCACATAAACAGAATAGCTTTTTGTGACCAAGATTGTGCCGGTAACATTCTTTTGCATATTGGCCACTGATTTGTCAGATGAGAATTGCCTATTGATTTGTTTGATTTTTTTTTAACATTTTTTAACATGTTATTTATTAATTCCCTTCATTGTGAGCAGGTCTTGGAATGGCCTATACATATCACCGTAAGAGGAAGAAATCCATGAGTGCTAGCGTAATAATAGGTAAGAAATGTTAATTTGATTTCAGAATATGTAGTTCAGTTGCTCACGCAACCCAGTAGTACCCACTAAGTTACAAAATAATTTTCATAACAGATAATACCATTTACATCATTTCTGTGAGGAAGTGAGCTGCCAGTTGCTTTAAACATCTATTTGTGGAGATATATAACCACTTTTTTAGTGACAAGTAAATCTTAATCTTCTTTCCCTGTCATAACAAGCTCAATGGTTGAACAGAATACAGATAGAGTTCTATATATGTTTAAATAGGCATTCGAGATTTTGTGGTGACCCATCATCAGGATGACTGAAAATTTTAGATTACAGATTTTAGCAGCTTATATTAGTTCATCAAATTTCCTTTACACATTTTCAAGTAGTTTACGGTGTTCAGATTGGGCTTAGTAGGTCCATTTCAGGCTTGGATTCGGACATAAATTTGATAAATCTTTGTATATTAAATCCAGTAAACTTGTTCAAACTATACCCTTCGATTCTTGCCTCTAAATGGCAAAGAAAAAGTTCAATCATGGAGATACCAAATTGATGTTAAACATCTTCAATCAATAAAATCTGACAAAGCTCAATCCAAATTTACCAAAACAATGAGCAAAATCCCTTTTAAATTTTAATAAGCCCTCCATGCTCCAAATCCTGTTTTTCTCTTGTTGGTGTTATAGGATTAAAATTTAGATTTTACAATGAGGGAAAGAGAAGCAGCTTGCCAGCTTTAAGTTTATTTTCTTTTTGGTTGGGTGTGCTTTAAGTTTATTTTCTTTTTGGTTGGGTGCATTATATATAATGTTAAGCAGAGTCACCTTGGCTGGAGAGAGGTCACTTATAACTTCGAAACCCCCAATTCGCAGAATAACTCATTGAGTATCTTAACATATAAGCCAATCCATCATTATAAAACCTTGAATGTTTAAAAAGCTTCAAGATTCCTCTGTTTTGTTTTTTAAAATTTCCCCTGCCCCTATTTCAAACAGTGAACAGATATAGTCTACCATACTAATGCATCAAAATTTCTTTCTGAGTATATAAATCCTTCTGTGTAGGCGAATTGCATTGATCTCGATTCTAATGATTCGGCAAGCCATAACTTTTTACACTCTGCTTACATTAAGACTACATTCCCTGTTCGTTGCAGGTGGTAGTATTGGAGTGCTGGGAGTGATTGTAACAACAGTACTGATAGTACTATTCTACACTAGATCAAAGCCAAAGCGGAACACAGAGGACCATGGATTCTGCAAAGAAAGAGGTCACAGCTTAGAAGCAGGGCGTAAGATAGGGATCCTCCCAATTTTCTCCTATCACGAACTTGAAGAAGCCACAAATTTTTTCAGTGAGGAGAACCAACTGGGAAACGGAGGCTTCGGATCAGTTTATCTGGGCTGTCTCAAAGATGGCCGATCTGTAGCAGTAAAGAGACTTTACCAGGACAACACCAGAAGGGTAGAACAGTTCCTTAATGAAATAGAGATCCTCTCATCACTGCATCACCAAAATCTCGTGAGGCTCTTTGGCTGTACCTGTCCAAACACCAGAGATTTATTACTGGTCTACGAATATATCCCCAATGGGACCCTGGCGGATCATCTGCACGGGGAAAGGAAGCGGCCAGGGGGGCTGAACTGGGGAACCCGCTTAAACATTGCTGTAGAAACCGCTCAGGCCTTGGCCTTTCTCCACTGTTTTGACCCGCCAATTTTTCACAGAGATGTCAAGTCCGCTAACATTCTTCTGGACGAGAATTTCAAAGCCAAAGTCTCAGATTTTGGTCTCTCCAAGCTGGCGACTGTAAATGTCAGCCACGTCACTACAGCTCCTCATGGCACTCCCGGGTATGTTGATCCGGAATACCATCAGTCGTTTCAGCTGACGGAGAAATCCGACGTGTACAGCTTCGGGGTCGTTTTGGTGGAGATCATTTCTGCAAAATTAGCTGTGGATGTCAGTCGGAACAGAAGAGAAATCAGTCTGGCCCATTTGGCGGTAGCGAAGATTCAAGCGGGGGCTTTGCATGAGCTTGTGGATCCCGATTTGGACATTGAAATGAATTTTGAGGTGAAGAGAATGGTGAATGCAGTTGCTGAACTGGCGTACGAGTGCCTGGCAATTGAACGGGACGACAGACCTGACATGAGACAGGTCGTTTTTCGGCTTGAGCAAATAAGAAACTCGGGCTCTGGGGGAAGCCAAAGTGTGAACTTAAATAGCATTACTGTTTCATAGGACCGTGGCGGAAAACACAAAACGGAAACAGTGACCGGCGGGCTGTGGGCTGACTGGAGTTCCCGGTTCCCGGCACACGTGCGCAAGCATCGAATTTCCAGATTGCGGCTTTTTGAAAAGGGAGTGCAATTCCACGTAATTGTGGGTCGCAAATTGTTGAATTATTTGAGCACTTGGCGCAAAAATATTTGCGGCCACGTGCGTCGGCGGATTCTGTGTTCCTTTCCTTTTGTCATTTCATACCGTGAAGTAAGGATTGTTTCTCATCGGTCCACGTGGCAGAGGGAGGGCCATTGCCTATTTTTGATGGCGGTATTTAGATGGTTGTTTGGTTGTAAAATATAATTATAACTTTTCAGAAGATGGGATATAGGATCAACCATCAGATTTAATAGAATTATTCACACGTATTTTTAATTAATTTATATATATTTTTGAACCAATTATTTTAATAGTTGAAAATAATTAAATTGTTTGATACATAAAAGCAAATTGTTAAATTTATTTTTTGATAGAATTTCATTGATTTTTTTTTAATATGTTATATCTAGATTATTTTCACATTTCAAATTGAACACACAAGTCTAAACTGATATCTTATTAAATATGGTTCTAGCGTGTGACAAATGTTTTTAAAAATAACTTAAAATAAAATATTTGACTAGTGAAAAGCAAACATTTCTCATGACTGATTTGAAATTAGAGACATTATAAAATAATGGAAGAGATGGTTTAAAACAAACATAAAACATATTTTTTTAATTTGTTTTTTTATTATTATTAGTTAACTTTGGCAAATTTAAGTGGAAAGGTTTCAATATTTCTATTTTGTAATTTAAATTTATGATAAAAAATATATATTTAGAAGGGTGGAAATTAGATTCTTATGTTTTTTTCTCTTACAAAAGTTATATTATGCTTTGTGAAATTTGTTTTTCTTATGAGTAAATGTGAAATTAGGGGCATTGTAATGAAGTGGGAGAGATTGAATCTAAAATGAAACATTTAAACACAAACGTTTTTTAATTATTATATAAGTTTGAGGAATTTAAGTACATAGTTTTGAATATTCTTATTTTATTTTAAAATTTTGATAAAAATATGTGTTTGTTGTTGGAATCGATAGTTAACCTCACAACTTCTAAGAATCACCTACAACCAAAACATTTATCACATGAAAAGAGAAAAATTCATGATTGTGTTATGCAACACTATAACCTTGAAAAAAAAAGAATTGATCCCTAGGAGCATTTGAGTATGCATCTATATTAAAATTTTGAACTGAATAATTACAATATATAATAATGATTGCTTATAAAAGAAACTCTAAAAAACTCAATTGAGGATTAAGTTAGATCTTGACAAGTGTCGTCATATTATGCAATGAAACAATATGGCCTAAAAATTTAAAAAATAGCACTCCTAAGTTTAGCTTAAGTGGAATACAATAAATAGGGGAATAATTGGTTGATTATTTAGGTGATGACCTATTTTACCCTAACACCCCCCTTAAGTTCAACCTAAGGGAGAAACTAAAACACTTATGATGAATGCAAGAATGTATGCTTCTGTAGCTTGTAAATTGTACACCTTTATTAGTGTGTCCAATTTCACACTCTCCTAGCACCTATTTTAGTATTTCCCTTTCCTCTATACATTATAGGACCTTTATTGTAATTAATTAATATTTAATTCAATATTATGGGTCTTATTACACTTTAGTACATCATCGCACTCTTATTTGGGCCCTTTAATTCTAAGCGTGTCCTTTATCATTTTATCCTAATTTATCCTTAATCCTACCTTAATTTCAACTCTCAAAGCATATTTCACATATCTACACATTATTGTTTGAGCCGCTAAACTAGAATTTGCATTAGAATCAAGATATCTTGCATCCCTAGAAAATCAAAAAAAAGTTGGTCGGACGAGGTAGTATACTACTTGGTCTCACACTTTTTTCCCCGAATTTCGAGAGGATAATTGGGCGGTCTTACCCTATTCAGATCTAGCTCTGTGCGAAAATATATCAAATCTAAGTCAAATTAAAGGTGATTTCAATTATGAAATCCATATATAACGCTGTGATGGGTGGAAAAATAGGGTTTCCACCATAGAAGGAGAAAACCCCTAATTTTTGCTTAGGGACCTATCACATTCAAAAGAGGGTTGTAATCCAATAGATACAGTCATAAACCAACAAGGATTAGGATTGAATACTGATTGGATGAATTAATTAGGCCTCTTTTGTAAGTTGAATTGCTGAAAATTAGGGTAAAGTGCTAAAAATGAAGACAAAAACATGAAAACAGTAAGCTACAGATGCGGTACTGAGACACCCACCTGGAACTGAGAAATGTATGCAGATTCGGATCTAATCCCCGAAGGAGCACCTAAAATGTCGGGACTGTGGTGGTGGTCACCATGGTCCTCTAAACTTTATGCACACCAAAGGGGGATTGATTTGTCACTGTGAATAAAGCTTAACTTGAAGATCACAGCTATGTACCTGCACCTACACACACTCGGGAGAGGAAAAGGGTTGGGAATAGGGGTTTGCCTTAGGTCAAACCTTGGTTTTGGAATTAACCATGAAATAGAGATAAAAGATAATTGAATTGTTGTAACGGAAGATTCTCCTTTTGAGGGGGACATTGAATAATGACTTAAAACTAAATGATATACCTCTTTGTGAATTTTTGTTTGTCTCACATGGGATTAGAGTTTCATGAAGTCTTTAACAAAATATGATGTGAATGTCTACTTGAATGCTTGAATCCTGACTTTATTGTTGCTCCAAGGCTTGAAGGAAGACTGATTACTTGTTCAATTTCTTGAATGCTTGAATGTAATTGTCAGATCGATCATGTATCTCTGTGTTATCAAAATGAGAGAGGAAAGCCTCAGGTTTTATACTTGCTCGTTGAAGAACGTGTTAATTTTTCGACATGAGTGACACGGGGTTGAGATTCCCGCTCAAATTTGAAATGGCAAAAAGGGTTTAAAGGGGGACCCAAATACGAAGGATCGGGGTGCCACACCCTGGTCCTACCCTTTTGGGGGGCTAAGACAAGGTTCCCAATTGGTGCAAAAATTAAAACGCAGTCATGCTTGAGTGATATGAGCATAATCAAGTCCCGATTAGGCCTAGGGGCGCAAGCGCTAAGGTAAGGACCCAAATGCGGTCAAAATTGCAAAGGGGTGCAATTTTAGGACGCTACAAAGGCATCCTTCTCAACTCATTTTCATCTAAGTGATCTAAGCAATCTAAGACTCTAAGAAATAAATTCCTATCATTCGTGCATCCATGAAGCATTCATTATCAAGCATTTTAAGAGATCTTCAAGGTTGCATATTTAAACCATTATGGAGCAAAATTGCATCAATCTTATGCAAGCATGTATGTGTGATTAAGGTTTTGAGTTTTTCATGCCATTTCATATAACATATGTGATTACATCCAAAGAGAACAGCATCATCATCAACAATTGCAGATCTGAGGTATATCTTTCCTATATTAATTTCAGCATTTGCATTATTTTATTCAAGGTTGATTCCAAACTATGGTTTGACTTAGGCAAACCCCTATTCCTAACATATTTCCCCTTTTCTCTATGTGCAGGAATAGGTGTGGAGCTGTGTTTTTAAGGATTGACATAATTCACAAAGATGAACAAGTTCCCCTTTGGACAACGAAAAGTTCAGAGGACCATGGTGACCAACACCATGGTCCTGACAATTTAGGCCAAATTTTGGGGAGTAGATCTGAATCATATTATTTTTATCAAATCTAGGTTAATGTATTTGTGCGACGATTGTAGCTCGCTGTTTATGCCCAAAATTTATTCACTTACCCTAATTTCAATTTTTGCACAATTCAACTTAGAAACAGGGAATTAAAACCGTAATAGTAGTGGATCCTAATAAGAATTTCAAAGCTTTTTTCCTCAAAGAGATTAAGCCTAGATCTATTAGGTCCCTCCCTCTTTCAATGTGATAGTATTTTAAGCAAAATTAGTGGTTTTGTTACCTTAATTGGTGAAACCCTAATTTTTTACCATTACATTTTGGTGAACCCGATCCTCTTTATGTGTGTGGCTTTGATAATGTTCCTAAGGACTCACTTGGTATAGTCATATTACCTATTAAAGTAGGAACCATGACTTTACCTACTCCTATTCATGTCATGCCCAACCATCTTAATTATAACCTTTTTCTAGGTAGACCATGGATTCATGTTATGAAAGCAATCCCTTCTACCCTTCATCATACAATCAAATTCATATATAACAATGAATTTCACACAATAAAGGTTGATCCTAATCCTTATGATTTCACTCATGATGAAGTGGGATATATTTCCCCCTTTACTATGATCCCTTCAACAACACCATCTCCTATCACTGACACTTCTTTAGCAAGGAATTGGGGTACAATAGAATTTACACCCTCCTTCAATGGGTATAAGATCCCTCAATATAATAATGAATCCTTGAAGGATCCTTGTGTGCCTTTTATCCAAGGTTCATCTAAATCAATTCCCACCTCTCCTTCCAACACGTCTTCATAATGATAGGGGCTCTTTAGGTTTTGATTCTAAGAATGAACCCTCTCCTCTAGACATTTCAACATCTACACATAAATACAATGAACATGGTTTAGGATGTGTGCAACAAAGCTTTGTTGACCATAAGAAACCTACATCACACTTTTCCCAAGAGGGTTTAGGTTTCCAACCTCTTCCTTTGTCAACATTCCCTCCTCCATTGTCTAGTGAATTTACAACTTCTCATTTCCATATAGCATTCCAACAATATAGTGTTTTGTCCAACCCTCTTTATGTCAACTTTATTTCTCTTTTTTGTCCTAAACAACAACATAAACTTCATCCTGGCACCCAAGGACTAGGGCGCCCGGCACCCCTATCCCAGGACCAAGGAACCCAATGCCCTAGTCCTACTTAGGACGATGGCGCTCAGCACCCTAGTCCTCCCAATTTAGATCCAAATTTTAAAGTTCCCTTCTAGACTGTTTCAAAGTCCAGATTTCTAGGTTACATCTCTAAAGACCATAAAAATAACATAAAAGTAACAAGTGATGATGGATGGTATATTTTTCATAATCATTTCAAATAACATTCAAGTTCATATTTTTCTTCTTCTTCTTTTTTTTTCCTTAATCAAAAACATTCAAGTTCTTATTATGTTTCTCATCACCCTATGACACTAGTAGTTAACTTAATTGGGGGATCTTTGTCATAAGAGGCGATTCTTTTTCAATTACAATCATCTTGGGGCAGCAACATAGTTTATTCTTGCCTCTATGCTTGGGGGGCAAGAATATTATCCCATTTCTCCTCTCTATCTAAAGGTTCACTATTCCCTTTAGGAGTTGTATTTTTCATACTTTGATGTCCTTTCTTGCATGTAATGGTAGGTCTCTTATGATTAATCTCTCGTTCGGGGAGTTTTTGATCCTTCATCTCAATCTTTCCTTCTTTGAAGATTACCTCTCCTATAGAGTTGCATTTCACATATCTTAATGCTTTTCTTACATTGAATATTCCTTCATGTGATTACATTGCACATTTTCTTACATCTAATCTCTCCTTAGAGGTTGTATAATTCTTCTCATTGTCCCTAATCTTGGGGGCATTGATCTCTCCTATCCTTTCTAAGGATCCACTTTTCCTTTATTGAGTGGTGTTTGCTTACGATTTGATGTCATTCCTTGTGTGAATTTGTTGTTTTCTCAAGTATTCTCTCTTATGCAAGAGGTGTGTATCTTTGACTACAAACTCTTTTTCACTTGGCAATGTACATCTATTATAAACAAACCCTTCACTTTGGGTCAAAAGTGTGTCATCCTTCATCAAGAATCCCTTTCACCTACCAATAGGAGGAAGGTAGGCATTCTTGTTCTTCTTCCCTTCTTTTGGTATAAGATGTTATGTTTGTTCAATAAACTCCTCTTGGAGGTAGATGTATTTGAGCAAAAATCTCTTCTCCTCCAAGGATCCTCTTTACACTTGTTGCAAGATATATCTTTTTCAACTATCTTATTCTTGCTTATAAGAGTATTGCCTCTTTAGCTGGGATTTATGAACTTTATTGCTAAAAGGATATCTCCTTGATGTTGAAGGTGGGAATCCTTGTTTCTAGCTTCCTTAAGACATCAACATAGGCCTATCTTGACCTCTTAAGGGGGGAACATACATATCACCTTTGTACTATATTTTTGCATGTCTTAAACATGACGTTCATTCTAAAAACTATAGCAAACAAACTCTTCCATGAGATGCTTCATGCCCAAAACCAAACACAACATTTATATTTCTTACATAGGGTTACACATTATCGAAACCAAATCAAACAAACCATTACACGAGATGTTCTCGCTACCAGACACACTTTTTCATTTTCCTTTCATGTCTTACACAAGTTGTTGCATGCTCAAAACCAGAGAAAACAATCTCTTATATGGGATGCTTAACACCTCAAACCAGATATTGCTTGTACACATGCACAAGTATGAGTGGAACTAGCAAAATATAACTAAACTATTCCTACTCTCCTCCCCAACATGGATCACCTAGAAAAACACAACTATAATGTGTATCTATGTATTCTCTCACTCTTCTTCTCATGGATCATCTAGAAAAACACATCTAGAATGTGTATCCATGTCTCCCCTTTCTTCTCATGAGCTCATAGCTTTGTTATTTGTAGCCCATGGATGATGTGTGTTCTTGTTTTTTTATGTGATCACTTGTGTTCTTGAGATGGCATTTTTCAAGAGTGATATTAATGGTTGAGATATTTTGATATCGAAGTCTCTTTAGCTAGTTGACTTGACATCTCTTTTTTAGTGTTGACTCCTTGTGTTGTGTGTCCTTGCATGAGATTGTGTGAGTTAAGATCCTAAGATTGGGGGCTTAGCTAGTTGAAATTATTGACATCTTATCTCCTTGTGATTTCTCTCCTATTTGCTCCTCTTTCTCATCTTTCTACTTTATCGAGAGTATGACCGTAAGCTCATAGTCCACTAAAGTGAGGGCTAAACGTTGTTTCATAAATTGTACACCTTTAATAGTGTGTCCAATTTCACTCTCTCCTAGCACCTATTTTAGTATTTCCCTTTCCTCTATACATTATAGGACTTTTATTGTAATTAATTAATATTTAATTCAATATTATGGGTCTTATTCGACTTTATTACATTATCACACTCTTATTTAGGCCCTTAATCCTAGGTGTGCCCTTTATCATTTAATCCTAATTTATCCTTAATCCTGCCTTAATTTCAACTCTCAAAGCATATTTTGCATATCTACACATTATTGTTTGAGCTACCGAGTTGGAATTTGCATTAGAATTACGATAGCTTACATCCCTAGAAAATCGAAAAAAAGTTGGTTGAACCAAATTAAATAGTATAATACCTGGTCCCACACTTTTTTCCCCAAATTTTAGGAGGATAATTGGACGGTCTTACCCTATTCAATTCTAGCACCATGCAAAAATATATCAAATCTAAGTTGACCTAAAGGTGATTTCAATTATGAAATCCCTATACAAGGCATCATTCTCAACTCATATTCATCTAAGTGATATAAGCAATCTAAGACTCTAAGAAATCAATTCCTATCATTTGTGCATCCATGAAGCATTCATTATCAAGCATTTTCAAAGATCTTCAAGGATGCATATTTCAACCATTGTGGAGAAAAATTACATCAATCTTATGCAAGCATGTGTGTGTGATTAGGGTTTTGATTTTGTCATGTCATTTCATACAATATATGTGATTACATCCAAAGAGCAATGCATCATCATCAACAATTGTAGATATGGGGTATATCTTTTTCAGTATTTGCATTATTTCATTCAAGGGTGATTTAAAAATGGGTTTTACTTAGGCAAATCGCTATTACCAACATATTTCCTATAGAGGTGTAATTCAGAACTAGGGTTTCACCAAATAGGATAAGACCACTAATGAACCAAATTAACCTTTACATTGAAAGAGGGGTGAACCTAATAGATCTAGCCTCAATCCAACTAAGGAAGGGCTGAGAATTTTGATTAGATTCACCTGGTTAGGGTTGATTATCCTCTTTCTAAGTTGAATTGGGAAAATGTTGAAATTACCTTGTAAATGTATTGAAATTGAAGAGATTGTGCAAACAGTGAGCTACGATCGTCAAACAGAGCCATGAATCTGGATCTGAGCAATATGTGAATGTTTGGATCTGTTCTAGAAGGTCGTCCTAAATTGTCGAGACCAAAATACATGTCGCTTTGGTCCTCTGCACTTTTCGTCGTCCAAAGGGGAACTTGTTCATCTCTATGAATAATGTTGATCCTAAAAATTATAGCTTCACATTTGTTTCCTACACACAAAAAGAAAGGGGAAATTGTTAGGAATAAGGGTTTGCCTAAGTCAAACCCGATTTAGGAATAACCTTGAATGAAATTATGCAAATATTGAAATAAATGCTGGAAAGATATACCTCATATCTATAATTGTTGATGATGGTGCTTTGCTCTTTGAATGTAATCACATATGTTGTGTGAAATGGCATGAACATGACAAAACCTTAATCACGTGTGTTGTATGAAATGGCATGAACATGACAAAACTCTAATCACACACACATGATTGCTTATAGATGATGTAATTTTGCTCCACAATGATCAAATGAAGAATATGCAACCTTGAAGGTTTCTAGAAATGCTTGATGATGAATGCTTCACGAATGCAAGGATGCTAGGAATTTGATTGCTTGGATGCCTTATATAAAGATTTCATAATTGAAATCACCTTTAGGATGACTTAGAATTAATATATTTTCACACGGAGCTAAATTTGAATAGGATAAGGTTGCCCAATTATCCTCTTGAAATTTGGGGAAAAAAGAACGGGACCAAAATGTCGAGGGCCCCAGTCCTACCAACGTTTTTTCAAATTGCTAGGGATGCAAGCTATCATGATTCTAATGATAAATCCAAATCGGTGGCTTAAACCAAGATGTGTAGAGATTAAGGATAAATCACGATAAAATGATAAAGGGAACACCTAAAATTAAGGGCCCAAATAAGAGTGATGATGTAATAAAGTGGAATAAGAACCATAATATTGAATTAAAGATTAATTAATTACAATAAAGGTCTTATAATGCATAGAGGAAAGGGAAATACTAAAATAGATGTTAGGAGAGTGTGAAATTGGACACACTAATAAAGGGTGTACAATTTACGACACTACATTCCCCTTTTTCTTTATGTACAAGAATAGGTGCAAAGTCGTCGTTTTCAAGATCGACATAATTCACAGAGACGAACAGGTTCCCCTTTTGATGGTGAAAATTTTGGAGGACCATGGCAATTGGTTCCATGGTCCCGATAATTTAGGTTGAATTTTGAGGAGCATATCCAAATCATATTCTTTTGATCAGATCCAAGTTTGTGGCTTCATGCAACAATTGTATCTCATTGTTTATGTCATTCTCTTCAATATTCATCCATTTACCCTAATTTCAACATTTTCACAATTCAACTTAGAAAGAGGGAATCAAAACCCTAACCAATGAATCTAATCAAAATTATCAACCATGCCTCAGTTGGATTGAGCCTAGATCTATTGGATTCACCCCTCTTTCAATGTAAATGCTAATTTAGTTCATTAGTGGTCTTATCCTATTTGGTGAAACCCTAGTTCCAAATTGCACCTCTACAACTTGGATGGGTCTTGTTTACAAGGCCTAATGCCATACCCATGCACAAATAACTAACTCTCATATCTAGAGAAAAAAGAGAAAGCCTCATAGAAAAAACTTCTCCAAAAGAGAAAATAAAATAATTTTGCACTGGTGAAAGAAGGAAAGGACTTAATATAACCCCCAAGGAATGCGTCTATCACATAAGTACAATAGATGTCCCACCAATAGGAGAGATAAAATAAAAATATGAATCCTCCCACTAAGAAGTAGCTACTATGCTAATGATAAAAGCCTAAAGAAAGAACATGATCCACTACTAGTAAACAATATCTCCACTTTTAGGAAAAATAGATCCATTGGTGATTAGAAAAGCCATTCTCATAAGTTGGATGAATGTGGAATGCAAAACCAAATGATGTGTGCCTCTCAAAACTACTAAAATGTCCACACATTGGAATGAGATACTGTCAATCCAAAATCCTATGAAAAGTTATGTAAAACAAGCTTTAAAGACAATGATGATGGATTGACAAAGATGATGTGGCTAACATGAAAGAGTTGAATGTGTTGAAACTAATCCTCCAAATTTTCAATATGAGACTACACAAACAAAAGTTATATGTATAATAGATACGAATCCAAGTAGCTTTGTTTGAAAGATGATGGATGTCCTACTACACTAAATCAATATGGACCATGGATGTGGCAATACTAATTTGATTAGAAACAACAAAAGATAAAGATTGGGTCTTGATATGAAGAATGTGAACAAGGAGACAAGCTTCTAATCATCAATTCATCCAATACAATGTTAGATTTTGACATAAAGTAGCCAGTTCTTTTTGAGAATATACTAGTTGAAGGATATTCAAATTTAATCCCCTACTTAAAAAAAGAACTTCCTCAAGATTCCTCCACCCTCTACCCAATGTGGCTTTGAAAATACAAATACACAAATGAGAAAATAGTTTTAAACTAATAACAATATGGAACATGGACATTTTGGGATAGCTACATGTCCAAGAGTCATCAAAACTTCTTTTTTAGCCATGCATATGATCATGCATTCAAAAAATAACTTATCTTTCTTCAAAAATAGTTTGTTATTCTTGTTTGATAATTATATCATAATTAATTGCAGGTCATGATAGGGGAGTTTGTGAAAACAACCCATATTTATTTTTCAAGTACAAATTGGCATGCAAACAATGGTATTTTGAAGCTAAATGATATAGGACATCTCATCTATAAGGATAATTTTATTAGGAAAGCCATGCTACCTTGTTACTAAGAGTTTGAGGTTGGGAAATCATCACAAAAACTAGCATAAAGTGTTTCCTACAAAGGAAAAAAACCATAGGAAAAAACCCATCTCTGCCTTGATATACACCAATCACATATGCCCACCAAAAGGAGAATCTCAAACATAACTCATCGTTAGAAGGTCTATAAAAACACAACCACTTGAAAGGTATTAAACTAATGATAGGATACTTATTTTTTCTTTGACTGCTAACATGGATGAATCCAAAACCTTGGAAGAGGCATTAGATATGAATGATATATAATCTTAGAAGATTGATATGGATGAAGAAATGACAACTTTGGAAAAACTGATATATGAGATCTACTACCATTGCTCAAAGGAGGAAAACCTATTGGTTGCAAACGGGTGTTGAAAAAAGATTGTTTCATGTGAAGATATTAATAATTACAAACAAAGGTTGGTTGTAAAAGGTTACTCTTAGGTTGAGGGTGTTGATTAGAGTGATATATCTCTTGTTGCAAAAGTGGCATCCATTAGATTTTTGCTTTTTATTATTGTTGCTTATGGTCTAAAGGTTGAGAAAATTGATGTAAAAATTTCTTTCATTCATGGTGATTTGAAGAAGGATATTTATATTACATAGACAAAGCACTACACAAGGTGAAAGGTAAAAGTAAATTTGATTATAAATTGATTTTTTTTGTACGACTTCAAATAGAATCCTAGGACGTGGTACCATAAATTTGATACATATATGTTGACTTTGGGATTTGAGCATTTTGAATTAGACCACAAAATTTATTATAAATTTGATGGTGATAATTTCCTATTCATTGCATTATATGTTGATGATATGTTATTTATCAATAAAAGGAAAGGAATGATTTTAGAACTAAAATCCCAACTTATAGCCAAATTTGAAAGGAAAGATCTTATTGCAGCTAAACACATTCTTGGGATAAAATATAGAAGAGATGGAGTGAACAAAAGGCTAACATCTAGCCAAAGTAAGTATGTTGATTCAATTTTATAACGGTTTAACATGAAGGATTGTAGACCATTGTGTGTTCCTTATACAATTGGAATCAAGTTATCTACTTTAGATTGTCCCACATCACCGTCAAATATGGAATACATGAGTAGAGTGTCTTACTAAAGAGTAGTTGGAGGTTTGATGTATGTTATGGTTTTCATTAGACTATAATTTGCCCAAGTAGTAGGAGTACTTTCCAAATATATGTCTAATCTTGGTAGAGATCATTGGGATGCAGTTAAAAGAGTCTTTAGATACTTGCAAAGTACCTTAGATTATTCCTTGTTTATTGTAGACACTTAAATTTGACTAATTAATTTAATCAAATTTAAATCCTATTCTTCCAATTAATTAATCTAATTAATTAATCCCCCAATCCTATTCTTCCAATTAATTAATCCCCCTTTCCTATTTCCTCCAAATTAATTAATCTAATTAATTAATATCCATTTTTCACCCCCTTTTGATTAATTAATTAATTAATCAATTCCCCTTTTCTAAGTACATGAATTAATTAATTTAAGTCAAATATTCTATTTGAGCACATGGCTCCTAAATTTAACACGGCCCCCCCCCCTCCCCGCCCCCCATCTAACCTAACCATCTAGCCTAACCCTTGGGTTATGACCAACCCTAACCATCTAACCTAACCCTATCCTAGTCATCCTCCAAACCTATCATATCCCTTCTAACCTCCCCTCATGTGTGCACATTCCAACTAATTATTAGGAAAATGTCCCTTTTATTTTGGGGTGTTTGTTCCCCAAAATAAACATGTGTCCCCGAAGGACACATGCCATTCCTCCTTCAATGAGGACAAGTGTGGAATCTCTTCCAAATGGCTTGGCACTTGTCCTCCCTAAATACAAGTGTCTCATCCTCACACCCCCTCTCCTTCCTCTCATCTCCTATATAATCCCCTTCATTTTAGATCAAATCATCAACCTTCATTCAACTACATTATTACTCTATAGAAATCACTACTCACTCTCATCTCATCACCATCCATTATCATTTGCAGCCATAATAATGGAGCAATATCGAGCATCCGAAGACATCATCGAGCACACATAACATCGAGGAATAATCAATTTGAAGTGGGCATTCTAGTTTGCATTTATGTTATCATTTTAGTTCCATTTTGATTTTATTATTCTAATCTTGAGGTGTATGGTGTTTCATTTATATTCGGTTAATTAACTAGTTTTTATCCCATTGTTTAGCATGCACATTTTCTTGCATGCCCGGTGGGACCCACTTCACCGGTCATTTTAACATTTTTTTTGTTGTTTGAGTGTATCTCTTAAGAAATTTTGAGTACTTTCTAGCAAAAAAGAAAAACTACACACAAATTTCTGCCACGGTGGAAGTCTATTTTATCATTCTCGGCATTTTCAAAAGCAGTAGGATCGCTTCCAAAAACAACGGGTTCTCTACGTGATCTAGCGAGAACGCACTATCACATTCGTATGAAAGGTATAATTCTCGTCAATTTTGTTCTTGGGAATCTATAAATGCTTTTTGCATTTATTTTACACAATTAGCGGGTTCGCATGCTAGAATAGAAGGATCGACATATAGAATAGCGGGTTCACATGCATTTTGGTGAAATGGTGGGTTTGTTCTGAGAAGTGTTAGGTTCATGTTAACTAAGTCCTACATTTTCATCTTGTATTTTTCATGAAATAATGGGTTTGTATCTTAGAATAGCAGGTTTGCATCCAAAAGTGGCGGGTTTGCATATGATCATCATTAGAATAGTGGGTTTGAACTGTGGATTAGCGGGTTCGCTCAATTAACATTTATAGTTATTTTCTAGAATGCTATTTTTAGACTAATCTTCTAACTTGTGTGTTTTTGGGTGTCATTTTGCTAACTTTGGTGCAGCAAATCAAGCAATAAGAAGACCTGTACACTTTATAAATACTAATCATTTGTTGTAGGACCACTAAAAAAAGGGGTTTCGTTGAAACAAATTTTCCATTTCCTTTATTGCACTTCAATTATTGCATCTCGTGTCTTCTGGTAATTAGGAACACTTTAATTCAATTAAAGGAAATTAATAGCATGTCTTTCATTTTTGGCATGTTTGTGCACATGTAGAGTGGTCCTACTACTAACACACACTATCCTCTCCCTCTAGCTCTCGTGGTCATAGGTGCAAGAGAAAAGTGTTAGCAATGCTTGATTTTATTTTCTAAGAGGGTTTGTCCCCCGAGTAGCCCATAAGGCCATGTGAGGGGAGAACGACCCAAGCAGTACTTTCTTTCAGTCCGCTATATAAATATTCTTGATTTTAGCGAAAGCTATAAATCAACTGGTGTCATTGTGTTATATTGATGGTTTCCCTCAATATTGCCATGTAAATTCCTTTGCACTCTTGACGAAAGTCAAAATCCCTTGGTGCTTGTGTGGTAGATGTGTAAAAACCTATATTCTACAGGTTGAGATATCTCTTAAATGATCTAGCCACAGCATGCGAGCCAAATTGTTTTTAGTAGCCGCAATCCTTCTATGTGTTGACTCAGGTTTTGTGATACGTGCATACCGAAGATACTCCTCATGTACCCCTCAATTCAAGATAGAAAAATCACTAGGAAGTGATTACCCAAGAATTCGAAGCTTGGCATTGCCCAAGAAGTGTGTGCCGAGGGTGGAGCCAGTGTTGCTAGGCTTTTATCTATCTGGTTGAATGTGATATTCTGGGCTAGGAGACTCAACACATACTGTCTTTGGCTATCCTAGGGAATTACTTGACTAATTTCAGTTGTTTATGGTCACATCTTCATGCTTGTTGTGTTTGGTGTCAAAGTCTTTTGTCTAAACATCAGTCTAGCGATTTGGCAATCTATTATAGTGGGTTTGTGGTTCGTTTTAGTGGGTTTGACATCTTGTCTTAATGGGAATGTTGTCATATGTGAACTAGAATCGACATACTTAGCGTAGTCACTGTTATTTTGTACTTCCACAAATTTGCATCTCAAACCAGTGGGATCGCTTGATGTTTCAGCGAGTTTTCTCTATCTATCTTTGTTATATTTTGGAGTCTTCTTATAGCGGGTTTTCATCCTTTGCGTAGTTCAGTTTTTAGTTTCATCCTATAACAGGTTTGACGTCTGTTTTAGTGGGTTTGGTGTCTGTTCTAGCGAGTTTGTCATCTATTCTAACAAGTTCACACTTTTTAGTGGTGTTATGTTGTCTGATTCTTTTTTGTTAGTTGAAACATAAGCTGACCAATCTTGTTATAGTGGGTTCGCTTCCTATTCTAGCAAGATTGAGGCTTGTTCTAGCGGGTTTGCCCTGTCTTATAGCGGGTTTGTTGTTGTCATCTTGTTATGCTGCCAAATTTTTGTCTTATCATTTCATATTTCTTAGAGTTTTTTTGTTGTTAGGGTTTACCCTTGCGATCTCGGCCTTAGACGTCGTTACACTGTCAAAATGCTACCTACATTGTGTTAGGAGTTTCTTGATTTCCTAGTTGTTAGGGTTTACCCTTGAGATCTTGGTCTTAGACGTCATTACGCTGTCGAAATTTTGCCTGCATTGTGTTAGGAGTTTCTTGATTTCTTAGCTACTAGGGTCTACCTTTTGTGATCTCAGTTTTAGACGTTATTACACCACCCAAAATGTTGTCCACGTTACGTTAAAAATCTCTTGAGTTTTGAGCAGTCAATGTCTATCTTTACGTGCTTTCAGTCTTAGGCATTAGTGTGCTAGCAGAGTGTTGTATGTGGTTCATTAGTTCACTCTTGATCGATATCTTTGATCCTCCACTTTTTCATGTCAAGTTGAGTTGTAGTATCCATGTTTGCATCCAGATGTTGTCGGTTTTCAGTTAAATCACATCTCTTCCATATCTCTCAACATCAAGGTCATCATCCCTAGCATCGCTTTTCTTGTGGCGATTAAGCATCTCCTTGTATTCATCTGGTCTAGTTGTCAGAGTAGTTGTCTTATACTGCAATCGATCTTATATCGTCTTCCTTATGTGCATCCTTAGGCTATTGTTTGTCATCTATGAGCTGATTTATCATCGCATCGCTCTTTAATATTGTCCATCTTCCATTCATCGATCTTGATTTCGATCACGTTAGTCTGTATCTCTCCTCACGATGATTATTATCTCTCCTTGAACTATATCATGTCCCAAGGTTTCTCATCATGTATCATCTTGTGATCTTATCACCTCGAGCCAGAGTTTTGATCTATAATGTGCTACCTTACTAGGTTTTATTTTGGTGTATCCTCCTGAGCTATCCCAGTGTCGCTTTGTCCCTTATCAGACAACATCTGGTCCTCGTCTAGGTCTTCATTATCTCTTCCACTCGATCAAATCATTTGGATAACATAGTCTCTTGTTGTTTTTGTTTTCACAATCTTTCTTTCATCTCGTACGGTTCATTCCCGTCATTACTAAATCCAAGTCTAGGCAAATTATGGAGCAATCATCCCAGTTGGGATTAGGGTTTTCAAACCCACAAAAAAATCCTGAGTTTGTTGTCAATCTCGCCATGGTAGTAAATGTTCCCCTAACGTATGAGATGCTTAACCCAACCATCTCAAATGATGCCATGGTAAATCAACCTGATGACACAAACCCCCAAATCAATCAGTCGACCAATTCTTAGCTAACACTGATAATGCCCAAATGATTGATGAGATCATTGAAGCTCGTAAGGACCTCATTTTTTCTAACATGGTCACTAGTGGCATGACTATCGCATCACTTGATGTCCCTATAATCGCTAGTCAGCAAGAATTACCTCAACAAACCACTTTACCCTCACCAACATTGTCGCAAAATGACATATCTACATCATGTATGCAAGTGCCTATGGATTCCCTCACGCGACACTATCAACCATTTTACGCTAAGTGGCAAGGGCCTGCATCTGCAGGAGGTGATGTTTATAATGCACCAGTTAATGTGTTGTCCACACAACTCCCCACCTCGCTACCATTGGCGGCACAGACACCCATGACATCCAGTGTGATCCAAGTCACACCTTGTACCAATCCGATCTCTCGACCCATAAATGTGTCTTCTACATAAGCATCAGTTTGGACCGTAGGGATGCCAGGATATCCTTCCTCATTTGCCACACAAACTGCAACTGGGGGCATGAATTACATGATTCCATCATCATCATCTATACCCCCACCCGTTCAATCAATGTTGCAAGTTGTAGGTAACACCATAGGGATGTCAGGTTATCCTCTCACATCTACCCCACAAGTCTCGACTGGGGGCATGCATTACACAAAACCATTATCATACATACCCCCACCTGTTCAATCAATGCCACAAGTTGTTAGCATGACCCAATACCAACCTCAAATAGCTTTACAACCAGTTGTTTCATAATCGTGATTTTGTTATTTACATGCGCCACCTACATCCTATGTAGTCACGAATGTTCAGCATGTGCAAAGTAGTGCAAACCAAAATCCCCCAACAGGAAATGCTCAATCTAACATATATCCCAATTACATTGGGGGCAGTTATCCACAAGGTAGTGTGCCACAGATTCAACAATTCCAGAATCTGCAATATCAACAACCACTTGGCGCCTCACAATAGAACGTGATGACCTATTCACAGATACCTCAATACCAACAACAATAGATAGGTCAACAACAAATTCAGAGTTATCAAAACATGGCAAGATATCATAATCCACCATACCAACAAGGTTACAATCGGTCTCAACAAATGTCACATCAAGTACCACAATACCAATCGGCTACTCTGTCTCTCGATGTTTTTCTAGTCAATACTGAATGGAAGGAAATGAAAGCCACCCTCAAGTCATTACAAGAGAATAGCTCCGAATGGGTCTTCAAATTTGAAGAACTTTGTCCATATTTGTTTGACAAATTTATCATAGCTATGCCTTTTCCTAAACACTTTGAAATGCCAAGATTTGATAAATACAAAGGAAAAGGAGATCCATGATATCATGTCAAGGAATTATTCATGGCTTGTTAAGAAGTATCATGGCATGACAACTATCTTTTGTGGTTGTTCCCTAAGAGCCTCAACGGTCCTTCATTATAATGGTTCTCCAAATTGCCATTTGGTGTCATCACCACCTTTGCGGACTTATTCAAGTGTTATGTGGCTTAATATTATTATAACATAGGAAATGATGTCTTCATGCTTGACTTATGTCAAGCTAAACAAAAGGTGGTGAAATTATTCTTGATTATACCCAATGATGGAGAGCCCTAGTTGGTCACCTCCCATGCATAATGTCAAACACCTAATTGGCGTCTGTTTTCATCAATAATCTCTATCCTAAACTGGGGTATCACATTCGGTTGAATTGTGCCAGCACATTCAAAGATATCATGTCTAAAGGACCATCAGTAGAACAAGCTCTAATTGACGAAGGAGTCATCAAGCTCTAAAAAGAGTATTATGATAAGCCTAGCAATGATAGGCCACATTATTGGAATAGGAACAAGAATGGTGTTGGCGATGGGGTCATTGATTCCAAGACAGTGCAAATGATTGTGGTTGCCAAGCTACCACCCATACAAATGTATAATAATCCCTCACCACAAGCGTATGTTAATCCTCCACCATCAATGCATGTCCCTCCCCCACAAGTGCAAACATTCAATGCATGGGCCATTAGGATTAACACAATCACGGTATCTCAAGCTCCCTTGTGTCAATTAGGTAAAAACGGTCCTCGACATCATTTCACGCCTATGGCTGAACCATTAGATGGCATATTTAAGTGTACGGAACAACACAACATGGTTGTATATCCTCAAATGCAACCTTTTGATGAATCTAAGCCTAAACTTGACTGGTATAAGGAAAATGAATATTGTGCCTATCATCATGTCAAGGGTCACGAAACAAACAAGTGCATGAAGCTAAAATACCTAGTTCAGGACCTCATTGATCAGGGCAAAATTCTTGTTGACCCTACCACAGGAAAATCACCAATGCCAATCTAGGAATGTATAAAAATGCTCTTCCCAAGCATCAAGGGGAAGCAAGCACATCCACTATGAATCAAGGTCGCAAAACCAATAACATTAATTACAACAATGTACCATTCGAATATGGACCTGTCATAGGGTGTATTTCTCAAGTAGAAGATCATGTTAACATGATCCATGTTAAAGGAGGTGATACTCACTGTGTGGTCACCACTAGAAGAGCTCACATGTCAATCCAAGGAGCTCCTGCATCTAATGTTCCTCCTACAATGTCAGTGTCCATGCAATACAATATCCTCGAGCACTTAGGAAAAGCCTCTGCATAGATTTCCATCCTCAACCTCCTAAAAGCCTCACCTACTCATCAGGAGATCCTTACACGAATCTTACAAGAAGCTCGCATTCCCAATAACATTGATACCACCCAGTTTCAAGCTATGGTAGCTCATTTATCTTCCACCTACCACCTCAGTTTTACATAATTCGATGCTATGGTCCCAGATCCTGATCACATTCGCCCATTGAACATTGAAGCCATAATTAAGATACACAAAGTGAAACGAGTCCTAATTGATAATGGCTCTGCCCTCAATCTTTGTACATTAAGATTTGTCACTCAAGTGGGGTACACTATCTCAGACATGCACAATTAATGCATTACTATCAAGGCCTATGATAATGTTGAGAGAAGCTCAGTAGGGATGATCAATCTCCCTATTCAGGTGGGCCCAGTAACACAAAGCGCATTGTGCCATGTCGTTGATCTTGATCTCCCATTCAACATACTTCTTAGTTGCCCGTGGATCCATGCCATGCAGGTCGTCCCTTCCACCTATCACCAACGCCTCAAATTTCCATTTCAAGGATGTGAAATCACTATTCATGGCAATGCTCAACCCTTTGAATACTACCACACACTTGAGGATTCATCTCCATATTCCCATCATTACCCTGACATCAATAGTGGAGTTGTACCTACTGCCACATCATCCTCATATGTTGACCCTAATACAATACTAGTTGTTGCTAAAGAGAAGACTTGTGTCTCTTCCTCCTTCTCCCAACTCAAGATCAATGAAGTTGGGTGTGGTGAATACTCCTTGAAAGGTACCTTTGCAATGGGCGCTCTACCTTTAGATCCACCTTCCCATAGGAAACCCACTAGAGAATAGAAGAAGGAACCAGTGATCCGATAATGTGGCTCTACTACATTCCAAACTCAACGAGAGCTTAATAATGAGGTCATGGAAAGAGACATAAATAAGTGGCTATACAAGGATGTCCTCATAGATAATGAGACTCGTCTCAAGGAATTCAAAGAGAAATACCCAGCCGCTCATAAGTGGGCTACTAAAAAAATGGAATTATCAAGGTGGTGGATTAGGCCAGTAAGAACAAGGAATTAGAAGACCTATTGATCTGACTCCCAATATGAATCATCAAGGGCTTGGTTTTGGATGTCCTTCCCATGAATCCTCGAGTTTGATGGGCACTTCTGGAAACAACAAAAATGCTTCAATCGATATCAATGACATGCCTGAAGAGGTTGTTATACAAGTGTATGACGATATAGATAGCTCCTCCATCTTTGGCACATTTAACCTATTCGATACATTCATCCTCTTAATTGACCTTCCCCTTCGCCACCCTGAGATCATTGATTGGGACCAAACTATTGCACATCTAGACACATTCCAAGATGATGCAACACTCCTACAATTTATAGGGGCAGCTGAGGCTGCACCATATCATCATCTTGTGCATAATAAAGTCTACAAGCTTGATCCTCAAGGTTAATTTGGGAAAGAAGGAATCCTTAACCACAAAAGTGAAAAAGAAAATAAAAATCAAGGGTCTTGTAGCAAAAACCTCTCGGAGGCGCTTCTTAACTCAAAAATAGTAAAAACAAAGGGTGTATCTTCTAGTGAAAACCTCATTGAGGTGCCAGAGGATGAGGATTTCATTCTTCCCCTCGTTAATGCTTATGTTCCTAAAAGGTCATTGATTCACATAGATCAGACCATAGAAATAAATTTGGGCACAACAGAAAACCCACACATCACACATATTGTCGCTTCCCTATCTGAAGATGAGTTTCAGGTATTCTTTGATATTCTTCATAAGTGGCATATCAACTTTGCATGGTATTATGCAAATAAGCTTGGTCTCGACCCTGAGCTAGTAGTTCATCATCTAGCAATTAATCCAAATATCAAATCAGTCAAATAGAAACTGCGCAAGATGCATCCTAGAGTAGCACTGTTGGTCAAAGAAGAGTTGGAAAAGCTCATAGAGGTTAAGTTTATCCAACCAATAGATTATTCAAAATGAATTTCTAACATGGTACCTGTGTCTAAGCCTAATGGTGATATCAGAGTATGTACAAACTTCAAGGACCTAAATAAGGCATGTCCCAAAGATTATTTTCTACTTCCTAACATTGACATCCTTTTTGATCTAACAATATGACATGAAATGCTATCCCTCGTAGATGGATTCTCTAGATATAACCAGATAAAGATAGCAGAAGAAGACCAGCATAAAACTGCCTTTACAACCCCATGGGGGACTTTCTATTATTAGGTCATGCCTTTTGGTCTTAAGAATGTTGGCGCCACATACCAACGCGCTATGATAATAATCTTCCATGATCTCATGCATAAGATATTAGAAGATTATGTGGACGATATACATGGTTAGTCAAAGACAAGCAAAACATCGAGTTATCCTAGAGCAGATATTTGAGTGTCTAGCTATATACAAGTTACACCTAGATCCTAAGAAGTGCGTGTTTGGAGTTACATCAAGTAAACTTCTGGGATTCATAGTCTCCAAACACGGCATCAAGGTCGACCCCCAAGAAGGTCAAATAAATAATGGAGATGCCTCCCCCCAGGACACTAAGAAATTTGTGTAGCCTATAGGGAAAATTACAATTTGTCAGGGGATTCATCGCACAATTAGAAAATAAATGCCAACCTTTTCCACCAGTTCTAATGCCACCTTTTCTGAGTAAGTGTGTAAGAGAATATATTTGGCTCATCCACCAGTTCTAATGCCACCCATTTCAGGTCGTCCCTTGATCTTGTACATTTTAATAATGACAACAACTGTGGGGGAATTGCTTGCCCAACAAGATGATCAAGGTAAAGAGAGCAGTCTATTATATCAATCACACTCTAGTTGGCTACAAGCTTAATTACTCCACAATGGAAAAAGCATGCCTAGCTGTCATTTTTTGTTCTCAAAAGTTGTGCCATTACATGCTAAGTCATACAGTGAATCTCATCTGCAAAATTGATCCTCTTAAGTATCTACTCTCCAAGACTACCCTAACAGGACGCATGGCCAAGTGGGTTATGTTACTCAGTGAATTCGATATACAATATGTAGATTGAAAAGATATCAAGGGAAAAGTCATTGCTGGTCAGTTAGTAGAAACACCATTGGTCGATGCATATCCACTCATCATAGAATTCCCTGATGAATATGTTTGCATAGTTAGCGCATAACCTCCCTAGAAATTGTACTTTGATGGTTCTCATACACAAAAGGGAGCTAGGGCAGGATTCTTATTTGTAACTCCCCAAGGGGATCATTCAAACTGTCATTCTTGTGCACCAACAATATTGTTGAGTATGAAGGTTTAATCACTGGTTTAAAGACAACCATTCAGTGGAACATTTCAGACCTCTTGGTCTTTGGAGATTCACAACTAGTCACCCGTGAAACTAATGATGAATATTAGACTAAGGATGATAAGCTTCTACCCTACAAAAGGATGGTCGATGATCTTAAGAGAAATTTTTTAGGTTATTATATTTGATCAGGTTCCATGAGCTCAGAACAAAGTAGCTAATGTAATTGCCACCATTGGATCCCTCTTGGATATTAGCTCAGATAGTCCCAAGTATGAATTCTTAGTTGAACAACTTTTGCAACCAACCTTTGAGACTTTGCACATAGAAATGGTGTGCAACATTGTTGGACCCCAATCACCCTAGTACTGTGACATCCATGCCTATCTTAAAGATGGTACCCTCCCTCAAAACATATCCTATAATGATCATTGAAACTGTATCCATCGTTGTGCTCGATTTACTCTTATAAGACACAATCTATATCATCGTGGCTACCATGACATACTTTATTGGTGTTTAGATTTGAATGAAGCTAATCTTGCAATGAAAGAAGTGCACACTAAAACTTATGGTGCTCATACGAGTGGATACATTCTTGCCAAACAGCTCTTGAGAGTGGGTTACTACTGGCCCACCATGGAACATGATTGTTGTGAGCTCGTCAAGAAATGTGTGCCTTGTCAACATCATGAAGAGTTGATTCATGTTCCAGCGCAGGATTTGTGACCTATTGCCACACCATGGCCTTTCTCTACATGGGGCCTTGACCTTGTTGGTAAGATCCATCCTCCCTCAGATGGACACAAGTTTATCATTCCCGCCATAGAATATCACCAAGTGGGTGGAAGCCATTCCCCTCACCCTTACTATTGGTGTCCAAGTGTCCAAGTTTATCCTGTATCATATCATTTGTCGTAATGGAATTCCCTCCACCATCATTACTGACAAGGGAACTCCCTTCAAAAATCAACACATGTGTGATCTTTGTTTCACATTCCATATCCAACATCATTGGTCTACACCATATTACCCGCAAGGGAATAACCAAGCCGAGTCAACTAACGAAACCTTGCTTTGTATCCTAAATAAAGTTATCAATGACACTGGTCACGACTGGAATCTCAATCTTAATCCTGCCCTTTGAGCTTATCGCACTAGCATTCAGACTCTCACATGAGCCACCCCTATTCCCTTATATATGGTGCATAAGTGGTCTTACCAATTGAGGTCGAATTGCCATCACTGCACATATCCCTGAAAGATTTTGTTTTTGATGAAGAATATAGAGTAACAAGACTATCCCAGCTAGATCTTCTTGAGGAACAACATCAAAAAGCCTATGATCATCTACAAATATATCAGATCCACCTCAAGAGGCAATATCAAAAGAGAGTCCACCATCGTGAGTTTCAAGTGGGTGATCTAGTCCTGAGAGAAAATCCAAGAAATCAACAAGCCTAAGAAAAGAAAGGAAAGTTTGAAGCTAATTATCTTGGTATGTTTGTGGTTACAACAAAATATGGTTTAGGAGCATATCAGTTATCCACTCCAGAAGGGGAGCCACTCACCGATCCCCTCAACTTTTTGCACCTAAATAAATTCTATGCATAGTCTCTGACAATGTATATCATGTTTCAAAAATCAAAAAATACCAATAAAAGCAAAAAATTAGAAAAATAAAAAATAAAAAAAATACCAAAAATAAAGCAAAAAATCAGAAAATAACAAACAAAAAAAAATTGTGTGTCCAAATGGTGAAAACTTGGTAAACGAGCACCTTGGACATGTACATATGCTGAAAACCTGGAAACAAGCGCCATGTGTACAAGAGGGCAATCCCATTATCTTTTGGCCCTTGCTTTTTTACTCTTCCTAGCATGGTATATGTCGCTACCCACCATCACTTATATTTTTCTCGCACGGTATCTCATGTTACCCACTCCCATCTTCATTTCCATCTCTCATCATCTTCTCACCATACATTTCCTTTCTGCATGGTATCTTATGATACCCGCTCTTCCATCTTCATCTTCATTGCATTCACCTTTTCACTTCAACGGTATCCCATGGTACCCGCATTTTCCATTGTCATCCACTTCGATTGTATAGCTTGCCTTGTACTTAATCCCTTTTCCATGCTCACTCCTTTGTGCAAAATGTCGAATGTATATAGGTTGCTACGTATATATGGTTCCTCATGTGCATAACTAGTGTCCTTGTCTTTCTCATCGTGATCATTTCCTCTTAGCTGATTCTTCAACAAATCCTTAGTATCCTAATCCTTGCTTGGTTCCTAGGTCCTTTTGTTGGTCCTAGGTTTACCCATTCATCATCTTGTTGTTGTGTCTAGATATATCATTCTCACACTAGCAACAATTGTTCATCTGTCTGCAGAGGATGTATCCTTCCTCTAGTCAGACATCATTGTTAATCCTCATTATTTCATCGTCTTGTTGACAAAAGACATCTATGACACCTTGTCATAGATTCTTTTTTTATCTTTGTTCATCTTTCGAAGCTCCTTGGGTCATGGTTTTGGATTCTTTTTTAATCTTTGTTCATCTTTCGAAGCTCCTTGGGTCATGGTTTTGGATTCTTTTTTAATCTTTGTTCATCTTTCGAAGCTCCTTGGGTCATGTTTCCTCTTGGTCACCACGATCTTTTATATCATGGTGTGTTGGGAATAATAGGGCTTAAGATGTGATCTGGTTGCTTTCTGTTTTTGCCTGGCATGTTTTTTAGATGTGTCCCTTTGTTGTTACTCATGAGGTCTATGTTGTCTCATGTTACATTGGGGCATATCTTCTTGCTTGTGGTCGTTCTAGCATCATTTCCTACAAGGTCTCTGTAACTCTATGTGATGCTGGATTGGACTGCATGTCTGTTTATAAGTGTTAGTCCATACATTGGCTATGAAATTCCACCTTGGTTCTTTATACCTTGGTTGACTCACAAATAATGCTAAATCAAAATAAATTCTCACTACATGACGTCCTATTTCACATGGATGCTCGCGCTCCATGATATTCATCTCCATTACATTGCATTCATCTCTTTTCCCTTTCTTTGTCCTTTCTTCCTAGATTGTGTACACGTTCCCTCATCCCTTTCCTCCCTATAGTGTCATAAAATTGTCACCCTAGCAATTATAAGCACATTTGAGGTCGTCATCTTAGCGACATCATCTTTCTTCCCAACTAAGACTTCTTTATGCACCTTCACCCTTGAATTTCTCCCATTTGAGCCCTAAGATGGCCTCAGGACCCTGTCCGGACCCCAAGATAAGGTAGGACAAGGGCATGGCGCCCCTGTCCCCCCCCCCTCTTAGGGTGGCCCCAAGATAGGTCCCTTCGCTCCTATCTGCATCTTGGGATCCCAAATCCCCGTGATGTTGGCCTTTGGTGAGATGAATTAGTCTTCTGAGGCATGTATAAAAGGGGAGTTGGTCTTCTCATTTGCATATACAGGAAATAGACAAAATACACGATAGGGAAAATTCAAGCAAAAGGTCTTCATCAAGAATTCAAGTCTTCAAGCATCCATCAAGTCTTCTTCTTCATGTGTCTTCTTCATTCATCCATTGGAGCAACATTACAACATTCATTTGCAAGCATATGTGTGTGTTAGGGTTTTGTCATGTTACACGCCATTTCATGTGACACTTGTGATTACATTCAAGAAACAAAGCAATCATCATCAACAAATTTCAGATCTACAAGGTATACATTTCCATTATTTACATTTAAGCATTTGCAATTACTTTCTTTCAAGGTGATTTCTAAATCGAGGTTTGATTGAGGCAAACCCCTATCCACAACCCTTCTTCCCTTATTTTCTATGTGTAGGTTACAAGTGCGCAGTTGTAATCACAACTTTGGGCTTCATTTGCAAAGACGAAAAAACCCTTTTCATTTTGTGATTTTTTCAAAGGACCATGTGCACTTTCAACACAGTCCTGATGATTGTAGCTACTTAAAAAAAAAATGTTTTAATTATTTTTAGTTCCTCACATAATTAATTAATTAATTATGTTAATTCAAATTCTCCTCAATATTAATTAAATATAATTGATATGGTCACTATAGTATGTGACTGATTTATTTAATAAATCAATCCTTCTTTATTCTTCTAAAAATTGAATTCTCACAAATCCTCCTCTTGGCTAATTAATTTCAATTAATTAGTTAACCTGCATGATTCCTACAAATCATCTTCTTAATTCATCATTGACCTAATAAAGTCTTCTAGAAACTTCCTAAACTCACTTAACCTTATTCTTCCAATTTTTAATTCCCTCCACTCATTCACTCTCCTAGTCAAATCCTCCTACAAATCCTAATCCCACCTAACACTTCCTCTAATCCCCTTCATAATGAGTTTCTAGTGACTAATCATCATGATTAGTCACAAAGTCAACCCCTTGTCCCTTCCATCCAACCATTAGCTTTTAATGCTCTTTTCCTAGGTGAATGTGAGATTTTCAAGATCTCACATTCCTCTAGGCATTCCCTCTCCCAAGAAATTTTTAATTCCTTCTTATTCCTCCAATCCCTATGCTTACCCCTTTTTGGAGAATTTTTTATTCCTCCTCCCCATTCTCCAATGAATGTCACATCCATTTCTCCTCTCAAGGCACATGGGGAAGTCTTCCCAATGCACCTTGTGGAGTGTGGAGACAAGAAATGCCTTTAATGCATCTCTTGGACTCCACACCCTCTCTTGGGTCTTGTGAGAGCTCACAAGAAATCCTAGCCCTTCATCTTGAATCCATCCTAGCCATTCATTCTTCCTCTCCTCTTCCTATAAATTGAGGACTTCATCCCTCCATTCATCATCTCCAAATTTAACAATCTCATGCTACCCATTTGAATTCAAAAAAATCATCAAAGAATCCAAACTATAGCCAAATCCATACTCATCCATCACTTAGCCACTTATCCATCCATCTCATCCTCCCATCTATCATATTGTGCACATTTGTGGAGAGCCATCCACATCAAGCAAGTAAGAGAAGCCCATCCAATCAAGTTGAAGAGAGAGGCACTATTCAACTTCACCAAAGGCTCAATCTGAGGGAGAGGTAAAGGTTTGCAATGTATATGCATCTTATTTAGGTCTTTATGTGGTTTTATGCATGTTTCATATTTTAACATCTTTTAATGTTTTATTTGTGCACTAACCACTTGAAATCCCCTTGCTAACCATTTTCCCATCTTCATTTTGGCATGCCTGGTGGGACCCACGTCCCTAAAGACTAACGTTTTTTTGCAAGTTTTTGTGAGTTGTGAGACGCGGGCTTCGAAATAGCGCGAGTGACTACAAACTAGTGCGAGCGTCACGGTTTTAGTGTGACAAAAAAATATATATAATTTCGCGCGGGCGCAGGCGCATTAGCGCGACCACAGGTGCATCAATGCAACAGCTTATCTGCGCGACCACAGACGTTTCAGCGCCACCGCAGGCGTCTCGTCGTGATCGAAGGCGTTTCAGCGCAAGCAATCCCAAACAACGCGACAGACAGGTATAAAAATCCTTGCTGATTTTTTGTGGGTTCTGACATTTTTTTAATGCTTTATATAGTTTAGTGCTAACGCAGGCATTTTAACGCATGTGCAGGCGTTTCAGGGAGGCTGATTGCACTTCAGCGCATGCATTGTATGTGCAGTACAATTAGTACTAATTTTCAGTCTCTTAGTTTTTGTAGTTAATCCGACTGTCCAAGACTCAAAAAAAAAAAAAAAAAAACTACTAATCTCACTGTTTTGCAAGTTGCCTAAGGAAGCCGACCAAACATTGTGTTTTCTTAATATTTTATTCTAGGCACCTAGATCTTAATTAGGGGTAAAAGAACCCTTGCTTTTTGTGTTTGAGGAAAGTCTAGAGGTAGGAGAGTATGCTCTTGTCTACATAGACAATCAGAAATCTCGACCCTCAAACCTTTTCTTGTCTGATTGCATGCTTACCCTTAGCGGGCCTGCCCTCCCAACTTGCTCTTTGAGAAGGTAAGAGGGGAACGACCCAAGTGAGTACACCCAGACCTGGGGTTCCCAACTCACTATAATAAATAGGCCATTAACTACGGAAGGGTCAATGGTTGGGGCTATATGAGAGTTCACTCTCACATTGGGTGCTTAGTAGGATCCTAGAGATCTCAATCACGCTTGCATGACTACTAAGTTCTTGGTGCTTCGTTAGGCTATAGGCCTCAATTGCGCTTGCGCAACTTCGAAGGGTAGCTCCTCATGGGAAGACTTACTAAACACCATGTTCATAGTGGCCAAAAACCTTCTAGTCATTGGTGCAGGAGGTCGGACCTCCGAAGCTGCCCATATTTTTACGACCCTTAGTAGAGACACAAAGTTCGCCACGAGGAGTTTCATGGGAATTGATGTTTGGCTGCCCCGAGAAGTGAGTGTCATGGAGGGGAGCCAGTGGGGTCAAGCATCCAAGTATCCACTTTGGGTAAGCGTAGCTGGGAAACCAATTGGGATCCAATGACTATTGTCCTTACTAGCCTTAAGAATGTTGTATATGAGCATGAGTGTCTTTGAGATAATATGCATTTGATCATTGTGTTTTCTTTTTTTGATACATACTTTCCAAGAGTAGACTAAAGACACATCACTATCCCCAAACACTTTGCAAAAACACTCATCAAAATACAAACAATTGTCCAAGTCACTACCCACATAAAGTCCAAAGTTGCATCAAAGCTCCATTCATCCCATGTTTCATAAGCCTAAGAGAGAAGCTAAGAGTTTGTCCTCTCCATCAACATTCAAGATTGTCCTTTGAAGCACCAACTATCGTCCAAATCAGGGTGGTTGTGTCCCTTCTTATAACTTGCCATTCGAATCTATCATCCATTGAGTCATGTTCATGCCAAGAACAACCTAGTCATCAAGTTTCTTCTAAGCCATTGCTACCATACCTCCTCCATCAATCATCCTCAAATTTCCCAAGGACTTAGCACATCAAATTAATCTCCCTCCAGTACCAAATCAATTACCTAAATTCAAATCTGATCATCCTCTAATTCAATTTAACCACATGCTAAGGTTACGTGCCTTGTAAAGTTTTATTTAGACCTTGTTCTTAACCAATTGGCTCTTGTTCTTGAAGGAAAATTCTCTCCAAGTACCCTTTGCCTAACCCCTTTTGATCCAACCAAGACTCCTAACCCATGTCTTTGCTTTGCTTAGGGTCATTAATCAACCCTTGGTATAAGAGAGGCTTTTAATCATCAATCCAAGGTCTAAATTTTACCCAACTTGGTCATCAACAAAATCCTTATCATAAGAGACAAAATCCCAATTCCACAAATGTCTTGCTAAGTCCTTCATCATAAATTTCCTCCTCCAAAACTTTTCCAAAGCTATTCATGTATGGTCACAACTCGATCCCAAAAGAGAAAGATGGTTGAACAACAATATGGCATGTCGGACATTAGTGTCCTATATGAAGACCCCACACAAGATCCTACACAAAGTGGGCAACCTAGTGATCAAGAGCAAAGCCAAAATCTTAACATGGTTAGCCAGGATGAACTTTCTCCAGAAATGCAAACTTTTCTAGCAGATTCTTATAACCAAGAGATGATGGAAAAGTTTATTCAACATAATCCTACTGCACTTCTAAGAACTCTCCTTGAAAATGGAGCTCAACTTCCACCTGAATTCAATAGATTCACTCTCACCCAACAACCACAAGGAGATCTTGTTCCCTCACAAAGTGCTACACCTATTATCCAAGCTCAATCAAATGCAGCCCCATCAATCATCCAAGCCCAATCAATACCATCCACAGCACCTCCCATCATGGCCCCCATTCCACCTTTTTCCTCCTTACCATCTATACCACTATCAAATCCAATCTCATCTAGTCTCCAACATGCTTCTATACCACCTCTTTCAGTTCAACCACACATTTCTATTCCACTAACTTCCATTCCTACCAACAATGTTGCAAATTTTATCCAAGCCGTACTCCATCTTGTCACAACAGTTCGCGGATCACAACCATCTATCACACGAATATCCGCGGCATCAGTCCTCACATCTCATATTCTCGCCTCTTCCTCATATCAATATATTGGTGGTGGTGCACCTTCTTTGGCTCATCCAATTCTTGGGATAGATACAATTCATCACTATCAAAGTCCACACCAAGACCTCATCAAAGAAATTCAAGACATGAAGAATATCATTAAGGACATGAAAGAAAGGAATAATAAGAGAAAAACTTACTCATTCGAAGAGTTTTGCCCTTGTCCTTATGACCCATCTATATCAGTTGCACCCTACCCCCCGGGATTTGAGATCCCCAAATTCACCTAGTATGAAGGCAAAGGAGACCCCCACGATCATGTCCGAGAATTCCACATCCTATGCCAAGAAGTCTCCTATAGTGACCTTTATCTTCGCAAACACTTTCCCAAGAGTCTCACGGGAGACGCCTTGGCATGGTTCTCATCCCTACCACAAGGTTCCATTGTCTCCTTTCCAGACTTGGCACAAAAATTTGTGGCCCACTATGCTTACAACATGGTTAATGATGTTTCTATGATGGAACTATGCAATACAAAACAAAGGCCCAGAGAAACCTTCGCCAATTTCCTGCAAAGATGGCGACATCTTATCAAGAAATTCCAGTGGGACATGCCACAACAGCATCAGATTGAGCTATTTCAAAAGAACTTGGTGCTTGAACTTTCGAGACCCCTAATATCTCAATGTATCAAATCCTTCCAAAATTTAACCGATAAGGGCCTCGCCCTCGAACGTGTCTTGTTGGAGGAAGGGACCTTGAAACATTACTAGAAATCGACACAAAGTTCTTCTCATAACAACAAACCAAAATTCTGGTCTAAAAACAAAAATGTGGTCAACGATGGTGTAATTGACGCAAAGCGGGTTCAAACAGTGGCTGCTCCCCAAAAATCCACCACCAATAATCAAAACAACCAGAATCAATCTCAAAAACCTCATAACAATGTATCAATCCAGGGACAACCACCTCGATCAAATAATAGGACTCCAAGAGACTTCACTCCTCTAGCTGAGCCTATTGAAATGGTGCTTCAAAAGCTTGTCCAAGCAGGTGTAGTGGTTTTTCCAATCACTCGCCCGTTTGACCCCAATCAACCTAAACCAAGATGGTATAATGAAAATGAGTATTGTGAATACCATCATATTAAGGGACATGATACACGAAAGTGTATGAAGCTCAAAATCTACAGACAAGATCTCATTGATAGGGGTGAGATTGAAGTAGCAAACGCGAAACCTAGTAATAACAATGACAAACTTAAAATCTACTAGGAACCATTCCCGAAGCATGATAAAGGAAAAGGCTCGTCATCTAACACAATGGGTTATGACTATGCTAATCACATAATCGGCATTGATTTTTTAGTAGGTCTCATTGAACCCGCAAACACAAATGTCAATGTCATAACCATCCAAGGAGTTAATCCTCCTTCTTCCCAAAGCAGACCAAACCCTGCTAGGATAGTCTTTCAAGGCGCCACGCCTTCCACCTCCCATTTCCAGAATGACTGCAATGTAACTACATGCTAAGGTAAGGTCACCATCCAAGGAATCCCTCCCCCACCAAACCCCCCGCCCATGTCTTCCACCCACCAATATGACCTCCTGGACCAACTTGGGAAGACCCCTGCACAGATTTCCATTCTAGAACTTCTCAAGACTTCCCTGGTCCATAGGGAAATTTCAGAACAAGCCTTTCTCGAAATCACATGTTCCTGATAACATCAACGCCACCCAATTCCAAGCCCTCATTGGAAACCTTGCTGCCCAGTAGCACCTTGTATTTACCTCCAAGGATGCTCCCACAGAGGAAGACCATAACAAACCTTTGCACATGAAAGCTCTTATCCACAAGCATAAGGTCAAACGTATCCTAGTAGACGGTGGATCCGGGCTTAATTTATGTACATACAAATTAATAAAACAATTAGGACTTTCTGAGGATCTGATAAACACATCAGGAAGGATCACAATAAAGGCATATGATGATGCGGAAAGAATTTCAAAGGGCATGATCACCTTACCTCTTTAAGTGGACCCCATTACAATTGAAACCCCTTGCCAAGTGCTAGATCTTGATCTCCCCTACAACATTCTCCTCGGGCAGCCATGGATTCATTCCTTGCAGGCCATACCCTCCACTTATCACCAATGCATCAAATTCCCCTATAATGAAAAAGAGATCACTATCAAAGGTGATCCCCAACCTTTTCAATATTGCAAGCTATTAGAGGGGAAACATCTGTATCATTTCCCACTAAATATACCCTTGCCAACGCCTCCATCTGACACATCAAATGTTGCCTCCACTTCATCACTACTAGATAATCAAATCAAGATCTTAGACAATGGCTCTGGAGAATACAAATTGGAGGACGTCTTATTAATAAGCAACCTCCCTCTCTCTCCTAAGTCATTTGGCAAACTGAATGAGCTCAAAAAGGACCCGAAACCAGTCATGCAATGCCAAAATACCATCTTCCAGCGATGGGGCCCACTTAATGAGGAGAGCCTTGAAGCAGATGTCTCTTCCTAGTTGTACAGGGAAGAGGATGATGATCCAACAAAAATATCTAAAAAAATGTACCCAAAAGCATCTGCCATGGTTGAAAGAATGGGTTACAAAGGACACAGCCTGGGACCAAATGAGAAAGGAAGAAAAGCACCAATAAATCCTATCTCCTACAGATACAACAAAGGCTTGGGGTACACCCCCTGCCTAAAATTACTATCATTGGTGCCCCTTCTAGTCCTTCTTTAGATATCAAAAGCGCTGACGAAGAGGAATTCCATGAAATGCCCTATGAATATGAGAAAGATATCTTCCTTAACACTTACATCAATACCATCACCCTCATAACCCCTTCCACTTCACACAAACTACATCTTGTCCATCATGAACTCATTGACTGGGGCCAATGAGACAAACCCACTTTAGATATCTGCACCGATGATAATGCTCTCATTGCTCTCCTAACGACACAAAACCTAGAAGATTGTAACAGAATCGAGGGTATTCAACTACACGAAAAGGGATACTTTGGTAGTCAGGTCAATGCCCTTAGCCGCAAAAAAGATAATAAAAGGAAAAGACATGATTCCCTAGGTGAAAACCTCCTTGTGGCACCTTTGGATGAACAAAAAATAAAAACAAAGGGCGTATCCGAAAGTGAAAACCTGAAAAAGGAACTTGACGATGAGGGACTTGACCTCCCTACCATTGGTTATCTTCCACGGGACAAATCAAATTTGCTGATAGAAGAAACAGACAACATCAACATGGGCACCGAAGTCATTCCGAAAAATGTGCTCATTGCCAAATCCCTCATAGAAATAGAGAAACAAGACTTCATCAACTTCCTTACAGAGGTAAAAATCAATTTTGCATGGTCCTATTCCGATATGCCAAGGTTGTATCCTGCCTTGGTGGTTCACAATCTCGCCATCCACCCAGACGCAAAACCTTTAAAGCAAAAATTGTGCAAAATGCACCCACATATTGCACTCCTTGTCAAGGCAGAACTCCAAAAAATGTTAGAAGCAAAATTTATCAAACTAGTAGACTACGCTGAATGGGTCTCTAACATTGTACCTGTCGGCAAACCGGTCGGGGGCATCCGCATCTGCACATATTTTCGAGATCTAAATAGAGCTTGTCCTAAAGATGGTTTCCCACTCCCCAATATAGACATGATTGTGGACCTTACAGCAGGACATAAAATGCTATCGCTAATGGATGGCTTTTTCGGATACAACCAAATCAGGATAGCAGATGAGGATCAACATAAAACCGCATTCACAACACCGGGGGGTACTTTTTGTTATCGGGTCATGCCTTTTGGTCTCAAAAATGCTGGAGCTACATACCAACGTGCCATGACAACAATTTTTCATGACCTCTTACACAAAATTATGGAGGACTATATGGATGATCTACTAGGCAAATCTAAGACAAGACAAGAACACATTCTCATTTTAAAGCTAATCTTTGAAAGATTAGAAAAATACAAACTACGCCTGAATCCCAAAAAGTGTGTGTCTGGAGTCACATCGAGAAAATTATTAGGATTCATTGTTTCCCGTAGAGGCATTGAGGTTGATCCTGCAAAAGTAAAAGCTACCATGGAAATGCCTCCGCCGAAAATTCTTAGACAACTGTGCAGTCTCCAGGGAAAACTCCAGTATGTCAGGCGTTTCATTTCACAGCTAGCAGGCAAATGTCATCCATTTGCACACCTATTGAAGACACAAAATTCAAATGGGATTGCTTATGTCAAAAGGCCTTTGAGAAATTAAAAGAATATCTAGCATCACCTCCAGTTTTGATGCCACCTACCCCTAGAAAACCCCTCATTTTGTACATATGTGCTACTACAGTAGCATTGGGGGCATTACTGGCGCAAACAAATGATCAAGGGAAAGAACACGCCATTTACTACATCAGTCGGACATTGGTAGGATATGAACTCAATTACACCCCCATTGAAAGAGCATGTTTGGCATTAGTGTTTAGTACACAAAAACTACGACACTATATGCTAAACAACAAGACAAAATTAATTGCTAAAATCGATCCACTTAAATATCTCCTATCAAAAGCCACTCTCACTGGTAGAACCGCCAAATGGGTCATGCTCCTCAATGAGTTTGACATCGAATATGTGGACAGAAAAGCAATCAAGGGACAAGTCATTGCAGATCAGTTGGCTGAAGCTCCACTTCCAGGTGACCATCCTATTCTCACAGAATTACCAGATGAGTTTATTATGGTTGTTTCCACATCCTCCACATGGCAATTATACTTTGATGGCTCCTGCACCCAAAATGGATCGAGGGCAAGAATATTATTGGTCACACCTCAAGGAGATGGCATCCCAAAATCATACAAGATAGCCTTTGCGTGTACCAACAACATAGCAGAATACGAGACCCTCATCACAGGTTTACGCTTGGCTATCCACTGGAAAATAAAGGAATTACAAGTCTATGGCGATTCCCAGCTTGTCATAAAACAAGTCAATGATGAATACTAGATAAAAGATGATAAACTCCTTCCCTATTGTACCATGGTTGAAGATCTTAAGCAACATTTCATGACAATCAAGTTTGATCAAATCCCATGAACAAACAACAGGGCTACAGATGCAATGGCCACTGTTGGCTCCCTCCTTCAAATGCTAGCACACAATCAGAAGTGCAAGTTCTTGGTCGAGCAATTATTTGTACTGGCATATGACCTACCAAACTCTGAAATGGTGTGTGTTCTCATTGGTCCCGAGTCCCCTTGGTACCAAGAAACCTTCGCTTTCCTCAATGACAACACCATTCCCCCACACCTCACCAAAACCCAACAACAAAAATTCATCCGTCGATGTGTCTGTTACACCATCCTCGGAGATACTCTATTCAGAAGGCATTTTGAAGGTTCCCTCCTAAGGTGCTTAGATAAACAAGAGGCAGAATGGGCATTACACGAAGTACACGAAGGTATTTGTGGGGCACACTCAAGCGGGCTCACATTGGCTAAAAAACTTCTGAGAATAGGATACTATTGGCCTAAAATGGAAGAAGATGCATATAACTATGTCAAGAAATGCATCCCTTGCCAGCAACATGGCGACAAGATTCATGCACCGTCACAAGAATTGCAACCATTCATTACACCATGGCCCTTCTCGCAGTGGGGGATCGATCTCATTGGGAAAATCCACCCTTCATCTTCCAATGGACATAAATTCATTATCACTGCCACTAAATACTTCACCAAGTGGGTAGAGGCTATCCCTCTTACTTTCACCACCGGCAAGCAAATATCCAAATTCATCCTGAATTACCTGATATGTCGATATGGCATTCCAAAAGTTATTATCAAAGATAATGGCAAACAATTTAAAAACCAGGATGTCAAAGAACTCTGCCAAAAATTCAACATCCAACATCACTTCTCCACCCCATATTATCCCCAAGGCAATGGCCAAGCTGAGGCTTCTAATAAAACCTTAATCAAAATCTTCAAAAAGATAGTCAATGAAGCTAGCCGTGATTGGCACCTCCAACTCCATCTCGCTTTGTGGGCCTACCACACCTCCATCCACACCCCCATAGGCGCCACCCCTTATTCCCTGGTCTTTGGCTTCGAAGCCATCCTTCCCCTTGAGATCGAGATCCCCTCGCTAAGTGTATCGCTGCAAGACATCCTACCAAAGGAAGAATACAGAATTGCCCACTTACAAGAGCTAGAATTGTTAGATGAAAGGCGCCTCAAGGCCTTGAACCATCTCTGGGTATATCAGAACCGCTTGTGGACGAGTTATCACAAAAGAGTCAGAACTCGGGAATTCCAAGTTGGTGATCTTGTCCTCATGGAGAATCAAAAAAATCTACAAGAAAGAGAAAAGAAAGGCAAGTTCGAACCTAATTGGCTTGGACCATATGTAATCAGAACAAAATATGGATCAGGAGCTTATCAGTTGGCTACTCCTGAAGGCGATCCTTTGGATGATCCAATGAATATCATGCACCTCAAAAGATTTTATGCTTAATCCTCAGAAAGTCTTAAATTGTCAAAAAATCAAGAAAAAAAAAATGAGAAAAAGATCCTGAAAAAAAATCGTCACTTTGGTGAAAACCTGGCAAACAAGCGCCTTATGACACAAAAAATAAAAATAAAAAAGAAAGAAAAAGAAAGAAAAGGAATTCGTCCATTAGTGGAAACCACTTTGTGGTGCTATGGACAAGTACCTTGGTGAAAACCTCTGTCCAGGCGCCAAGGTAAATAACCGGATCCACTATCTATCATGTCGATACTACAAATCATCCACCATCCACTCCACCCATTCACAGCATTCCTTCTCTTCCACCTCCTAATAAAATGCGCGTATGATGATGAGTCTTCATTTGAGTCATGAACAAGGAATGTCCCATTAAACTGAGCTTCTACTCCTGTCTATAAACTTCAAGAAGTCTTGAGAAACAATCCCAAATCCACTAGTCACTCTCCAAAACCATAGAATCACTTGCCTAATCCAAAAGCTCACTTTGCCCTAGGCATGACTCGTTCCCTCGCCTAGCAACCTAATCCTTCATCCTAGTTCTACTCTTGGCAAGATGTATCATTTGGTCACAAGGAAGTGACTTGTTAGATTTTGTTATATCTTTTCATATAGACTTGCATATTTTTCCCTACAACTGCCACTATTTATGTCTGCCTGGGTTCTTCCATATCCAGGTATGTTAAGATAGGCGCATACTGGGGCATATTTCATAGTATGGCATGTTTTGGATCCCTCTTGTATAAACCGGTGACCTGGTACTAGTGTTTATCAACACTTATCTTCTCATGTACAAGAGGTATCGGTGTGTTTGAGGGTTTCCTTGCACGAAGCCACAACTTTGTACTAGTATTTCTTAACACTTACATTGTTGTGTGCAAGAAATTCTCGCTTGTCTGCAAAGTCAATCCACGCCCTGGGTTTCTCATGGCACCTAATTTCTATAATCAGTGGTGCAAGCCACTCAGGGCAACATCAAACTAGGTTGGCTCTCCATATTTGTTGTGCACAAAATCTCACCATCATCCCATCAAATCCTAAACTCAATAATCTCATGGAGTTCTCAATTTCCCCCACTTCCCATCTATTCCATATTCGTCTATCTAAGATCATTGTGTTATTATTGGCATATTCCCTCTTTTTATTAATTCATTCACATCATGTAGAAGGCATTTCTTAGACAGTCATTTTTTCCATAAAACATTTGCCATATAAGATTGCATCACATAAATAAAAGATATTTATTCATTCATATAACATCACATTTAGATTGCATTATAAATCATGTTACATCCGCAAATCCATCACACATGCATACATAAAGCATAAAACCACTCATCCTGCATCCAAAAACTATGTCAGTAACACATCATAAACATACATATATAAGCATCCACTCTGCATCACAAAATAAGTCAGCATATCCATGATTGTATCCATTCATGACATCATCATAAAAATAACAATAAATGTCACATGTCATCTACCACCAATAAAATCATGTATATATATATATATAAAGAGGAAAATATGTTTGTCATGATACAATGATCGCCCTGAAGGGACAATATATAATACACAAGCAAAAACGAGGAGCTAGCTCTCCCCACCTATCTCTCCAACTCCCTCTGTTGTACCTCCCTCTGCTGTACCTCCTCCCCCTGATCCTCCCGCCTCCCGACCTAGTGGCTGAAAACCCATTGATCCCCCTGTCTACTAACTCTGAGTCGGTCATTGACTATGAGTCCTCTAAGACCGTACACTCTCAGTGTACAAGGCTACTCGCTGCACTGTAGGCACTACCCTGTGATAAAGCCCCCTGTAATACTACGCCTCTCGGGCTGATCTATCGGCCCTCTCCCGCTGTTGCAGACTATCAGAAAATATATGTGCCAATCCTGCTGGAACCAATGCCTGTCAGGCTGTATCCCTCTCCCCCCATAGTCATGTCGCATCTGCCTCTGCCCTCTGTACTCTGGCTCATAACCCCTCTAACTCGGCATCCTGTCGATGAAGAGCATCTTGTAATCCTGCTATAGATGTCCCTATCCGGGCCTCCTCTAACATCCTCTCTGACTCCTCCCCCTCTGCCCTCAAGGCATCCACCTACGTCCTGGTAGTATGCAGACTCTCTGTCAGATCAGATGTCTCCTGAGTCAGTCATGCCACCTCTGCCTCCAGACTCTCCCCTCGAGCCCTCTCTACCTGCAGTTCATCCTCAACAGAATGAAGTCTCGTCCGATAGTCATCTCGCTCCTGTTGTAATCGGTCAAAATCAGCCTATGATGGTCCTCCCCTCTCCCCTGCCTATGCCTCAAGAATATCCATGGGAACAGCCTCTCCCTCTCCAACTGCAACCTCCTCTCTCTCGCCAATTGTGGCCTCTGCAGCATCTCCCACTGGGGCACCCCCTCCATCTCCCTCCTCCTCCGCTGGCCCCCTCTGCCATACAACTCGGACTCTCCTCTGCTCTCCGCCCACACCGCGACCTACCTGAACTATAGCTCTCTCCCCTAGACCATCATCCTCCCCACCTACCACCTGGTCAACCCCCGGCTTTAGCTCCTCATCGTCCAAAACTCCTGGAATAGTAAGTCGCACTAGCAAGTGCCCCTCCCACCAGCTCTGATAACCACCTGTCACCCTTGGGTCCTCCCTTCCACCCATCCACTCATCCCAAACTGTGTGAGAAGCTGTCTGAAAGCTTGTCTGCCCATCCAAGGGACTCACTGTAGGCGCCCAATACCTCACCTCTTGAGTAATCTAGGGATACAATGGAATATCCCCCACTATGTCCTATACCTGCCCAAGCTATCGGGCCATCCTGATGGAGCTTAGTACTCCATAATAAACACTGACCTGCCAAAAATCCACATCTTGACTCCTGCCCAATGAAGCTGCCAATCATCCCTCCACCGCTCACACCCCAAAAATGACCTCCATGTAAACTGCGCTAGCTCGTCTAGAATCCGCCTCCAAAACCACATGGACG